>NW_026610955.1:0-143114 GCF_029499605.1 Hyla sarda | reverse complement strand
GGGACGAACCCCAGTCCTTTTAGCTCCATTTCAGACAAGTAGAAAAAGAAGACGCTAATCTCACTATTCTCACTAATCGCACTGGAACAGACTGAAGGCTCGGGCGGCTGTCAGTGGGATGTCAGGCCTCCAGCTGTCTATGACATCACATGTGACATGTCAGAATGACTGCTTGTTTCTTTGAGCTGCCATGATTTAGTATCTGCTATAGACAGAACCTGATGTTTTTACTATGGACCTTACAGACCTCAGAACCCAAGTAATTAGTGCAGGGGCTCCATTTTGATCATCTCATATTTCACATTATTTGAGTTCCAGGGCTCAGATACATTTGCACCCTCTATAGCAGTGGTCTTCAAGCTGTGAACCCCCAACCGCTGCAGAACCACAACTCCCAGCATGCCCAGACAGCAACTTTGCATAAGGAAATAGTCTAATTAAACTTTTCTTATATATAGAATCCCTGAAATCTCCAATCTCTCCTTTTATTGCTTTATGATCTGTGTTACTTATTTGTAAAAAACAATGTTTGTGATTGTCTTCCCCCCACACACTTATGGGCTATCTTTTCAAACGACTTTATTTGACCTAAAGCGTATAATTGATTTACATAAATAAGCCCCTTTTCATCCAAAAGAGTGAATCTTTAATTTTAAGGAACTCTTTAAGTGCTTTATTCGACCATAATGAAGTAAAGTCAAAACTCCATGTGATTTAAAAAATAAATTTAAGTTCCCCCCATACTTAATTATCTAGATATGCATGGGTGTAGTGAGTATCCCAGCTTCCAAAATCTCAAAAATATCCTTCATTTTTCAGAGGCTTTTTCAAAAATGAAAGAAGCGATCTGATTGGTTGCTATGGGCAACTCAGAAACTTTTCCTCTGGGCAGGTTTTGATAAATCTCCCTCTATGGGGGAGATTCATTAAGACCAGTGTAGAGGAAGAGTTGTGCAGTTGCCCATAGCAACCAGATTGCTTCTTTCATTTTTCACAATGCCTTTGCAAAATGAAAGAAGCGATCTGATTGGTTGCTATGGGCAACTCAGCATATTTTCCTGGAAAAGTTTCTGAGTTGCCCATAGCAACCAATCAGATTACTTCCTTCATTTTTCAGAGACTTTTTCAAAAATGAAAGAAGCGATCTGATTGGTTGCTATGGGCAACTCAGCAGCTTTCCCCATAGACCACAATGGGCCTACTGGTTTCAATGGGCAAAAAATCAGAGTTAATGCACTAGACACAGTTCTCTATACCATTAACCCCTTCCCGACCTATGACATACCTGTACGTCATGGGTGGCAAGGTGTTCCCGACCCATGACATACAGGTACGTCATGAACATTTTTGCCGCTACTCGCGGCATCCCGCAGCGCCCGGTAAGATGGTGGCTATCACTGATAGCCAGCCATCTTACCATGCGACCACGGGGGGTTTCATCCCCCACCCCCCCCCCCCAGCGATCGCTGCTATCAGCTGGTCAACTCTGACTAGCTAATAGCAGCGTTTCGCTATCAGAATATTTAGCAGCGCGGTGTGTAAGTCCCGATCACGGGGATCGGGACACACACCGCTCTGCTAAGTGTCCCTTACCCATCCCCCGGCATCACTTACCCGACCATGCGGTGTCCCGAGTGGTCCCGTTGCGAGCGACGTCCTCCAGGCGGTCCCGGCGGCGCTGCGTCCCGGCGGCGCAGGTTGACCGCCAGATGAAGGGGCAGCCGACACGCCCCCTCAAAAAAAGCGCTATAGCAGAGCCAGAAATTGCCAAAGGCAGCGCTGCATCAGTCCCCCAAAAAATGTGAGTTCCTGGATTTAAATATCTATATTCAGGATGGCTGTTCGCATACTGCCAACTATTTTAAGGAGGTGAATGCAAACAGATACCTCGACTTTAACAGTTGCCATCTTAAATAATGGAAGAAGAACATTCCATTCGGTCAAATGAAAAGAATCCGAAGGAATTGTTCTTCCACACAAAAATACCTACAACAACTAGAGAACCTGGAGGATCGTTTTAAACAAAAAGGGTATCCCAAACCCCTTATACAAGGAGCACGCCAGAGAGTGGACGAATTAGAACAAAGTGCTTGCTTGAAAAATAATAAACAGGGTAATGCAGAGGGGGGTTATAATGATGAATTTGATTCTGTTTTTCTAACTAGGTATTACACTTCACACACCAATATTTTTTTATAATTTTTTTTTTTTTTTTTTTGTATAGGTAATATCACCAGCTCATATTATTGTGTCATGATTACTGGCACCATATGTAGTCCCCCAGTTATTCTTCTTTAGATGTTTTCCGTGTCCTGTGCAGTATCTCTCCCAGAAGTCCACTTGATGGCCCCCGTGGTGGTCTACACCCCGAAGTCATCAATTTTTACTCTAAGAGAGAGTGTGCAGCTGTTTCTGGAGACGGTCAACAATAACCTCTGCATGGTGGAATAATAGGTCACGATGTTTATCAGGATCAGTAGAAGCATCACCCACTCGATGATTATGATGGGGATTTCACGGATCTCGTCCCAGTCTTCATCATTATGGAATAATTCCTTTAATGTTTCATATCCAAAATAGAAAACTACACAGACAAAAGTCAGGCCACAGCAGGTGCATCTACTATGGTGGATGACTTTTTTTGCTCCTGGTAATTTATACATCTGGATGGACTGCCCAAGGTAGTATAAGGCTTCACATGTAATGGAAATTATCGTGCTGACAAAGTGTATCCTGGGATATTCTTCGGGGGACAATACATGCATAACAGCTGTGGAAAAACAGGAGGCCCACACAATGGCCAGCAGGATCCTCTGGATCAGGACCTGATGACCCCTGAACTCTTCAGTATGCATAACCATATACTTATAAATAAGAAAGGTTAGTACCAAAGTGCCAATGGACGTCCCTATAAATCCAATTCTGAATAATATGCTTTCGGGAAAGACATTTCCCACGTCACTGTGAAGGAAAAGAAACCAATGTTATTATGGATATTTCCTCACTCCCAACCCATGAAATAAGAATCATTTGCTTGTTTATCTTACCTGATGCTCATCAGTGGCGAGGCTGCATGGCCGAGGACGACCGTCATGATGTAGCTGGTGGCAAGCCAGGCCGCACACCAAAACGCCAACAGGAGGGGGACGAACCCCAGTCCTTTTAGCTCCATTTCAGACAAGTAGAAAAAGAAGACGCTAATCTCACTATTCTCACTAATCGCACTGGAACAGACTGAAGGCTCGGGCGGCTGTCAGTGGGATGTCAGGCCTCCAGCTGTCTATGACATCACATGTGACATGTCAGAATGACTGCTTGTTTCTTTGAGCTGCCATGATTTAGTATCTGCTATAGACAGAACCTGATGTTTTTACTATGGACCTTACAGACCTCAGAACCCAAGTAATTAGTGCAGGGGCTCCATTTTGATCATCTCATATTTCACATTATTTGAGTTCCAGGGCTCAGATACATTTGCACCCTCTATAGCAGTGGTCTTCAAGCTGTGAACCCCCAACCGCTGCAGAACCACAACTCCCAGCATGCCCAGACAGCAACTTTGCATAAGGAAATAGTCTAATTAAACTTTTCTTATATATAGAATCCCTGAAATCTCCAATCTCTCCTTTTATTGCTTTATGATCTGTGTTACTTATTTGTAAAAAACAATGTTTGTGATTGTCTTCCCCCCACACACTTATGGGCTATCTCTTCAAACGACTTTATTTGACCTAAAGCGTATAATTGATTTACATAAATAAGCCCCTTTTCATCCAAAAGAGTGAATCTTTAATTTTAAGGAACTCTTTAAGTGCTTTATTCGACCATAATGAAGTAAAGTCAAAACTCCATGTGATTTAAAAAATAAATTTAAGTTCCCCCCATACTTAATTATCTAGATATGCATGGGTGTAGTGAGTATCCCAGCTTCCAAAATCTCAAAAATATCCTTCATTTTTCAGAGGCTTTTTCAAAAATGAAAGAAGCGATCTGATTGGTTGCTATGGGCAACTCAGAAACTTTTCCTCTGGGCAGGTTTTGATAAATCTCCCTCTATGGGGGAGATTCATTAAGACCAGTGTAGAGGAAGAGTTGTGCAGTTGCCCATAGCAACCAGATTGCTTCTTTCATTTTTCACAATGCCTTTGCAAAATGAAAGAAGCGATCTGATTGGTTGCTATGGGCAACTCAGCATATTTTCCTGGAAAAGTTTCTGAGTTGCCCATAGCAACCAATCAGATTACTTCCTTCATTTTTCAGAGACTTTTTCAAAAATGAAAGAAGCGATCTGATTGGTTGCTATGGGCAACTCAGCAGCTTTCCCCATAGACCACAATGGGCCTACTGGTTTCAATGGGCAAAAAATCAGAGTTAATGCACTAGACACAGTTCTCTATACCATTAACCCCTTCCCGACCTATGACATACCTGTACGTCATGGGTGGCAAGGTGTTCCCGACCCATGACATACAGGTACGTCATGAACATTTTTGCCGCTACTCGCGGCATCCCGCAGCGCCCGGTAAGATGGTGGCTATCACTGATAGCCAGCCATCTTACCATGCGACCACGGGGGGTTTCATCCCCCACCCCCCCCCCCAGCGATCGCTGCTATCAGCTGGTCAACTCTGACTAGCTAATAGCAGCGTTTCGCTATCAGAATATTTAGCAGCGCGGTGTGTAAGTCCCGATCACGGGGATCGGGACACACACCGCTCTGCTAAGTGTCCCTTACCCATCCCCCGGCATCACTTACCCGACCATGCGGTGTCCCGAGTGGTCCCGTTGCGAGCGACGTCCTCCAGGCGGTCCCGGCGGCGCTGCGTCCCGGCGGCGCAGGTTGACCGCCAGATGAAGGGGCAGCCGACACGCCCCCTCAAAAAAAGCGCTATAGCAGAGCCAGAAATTGCCAAAGGCAGCGCTGCATCAGTCCCCCAAAAAATGTGAGTTCCTGGATTTAAATATCTATATTCAGGATGGCTGTTCGCATACTGCCAACTATTTTAAGGAGGTGAATGCAAGACTTTAACAGTTGCCATCTTAAATAATGGAAGAAGAACATTCCATTCGGTCAAATGAAAAGAATCCGAAGGAATTGTTCTTCCACACAAAAATACCTACAACAACTAGAGAACCTGGAGGATCGTTTTAAACAAAAAGGGTATCCCAAACCCCTTATACAAGGAGCACGCCAGAGAGTGGACGAATTAGAACAAAGTGCTTGCTTGAAAAATAATAAACAGGGTAATGCAGAGGGGGGTTATAATGATGAATTTGATTCTGTTTTTCTAACTAGGTATTACACTTCACACACCAATATTTTTTTATAATTTTTTTTTTTTTTTTTTTTGTATAGGTAATATCACCAGCTCATATTATTGTGTCATGATTACTGGCACCATATGTAGTCCCCCAGTTATTCTTCTTTAGATGTTTTCCGTGTCCTGTGCAGTATCTCTCCCAGAAGTCCACTTGATGGCCCCCGTGGTGGTCTACACCCCGAAGTCATCAATTTTTACTCTAAGAGAGAGTGTGCAGCTGTTTCTGGAGACGGTCAACAATAACCTCTGCATGGTGGAATAATAGGTCACGATGTTTATCAGGATCAGTAGAAGCATCACCCACTCGATGATTATGATGGGGATTTCACGGATCTCGTCCCAGTCTTCATCATTATGGAATAATTCCTTTAATGTTTCATATCCAAAATAGAAAACTACACAGACAAAAGTCAGGCCACAGCAGGTGCATCTACTATGGTGGATGACTTTTTTTGCTCCTGGTAATTTATACATCTGGATGGACTGCCCAAGGTAGTATAAGGCTTCACATGTAATGGAAATTATCGTGCTGACAAAGTGTATCCTGGGATATTCTTCGGGGGACAATACATGCATAACAGCTGTGGAAAAACAGGAGGCCCACACAATGGCCAGCAGGATCCTCTGGATCAGGACCTGATGACCCCTGAACTCTTCAGTATGCATAACCATATACTTATAAATAAGAAAGGTTAGTACCAAAGTGCCAATGGACGTCCCTATGAATCCAATTCTGAATAATATGCTTTCGGGAAAGACATTTCCCACGTCACTGTGAAGGAAAAGAAACCAATGTTATTATGGATATTTCCTCACTCCCAACCCATGAAATAAGAATCATTTGCTTGTTTATCTTACCTGATGCTCATCAGTGGCGAGGCTGCATGGCCGAGGACGACCGTCATGATGTAGCTGGTGGCAAGCCAGGCCGCACACCAAAACGCCAACAGGAGGGGGACGAACCCCAGTCCTTTTAGCTCCATTTCAGACAAGTAGAAAAAGAAGACGCTAATCTCACTATTCTCACTAATCGCACTGGAACAGACTGAAGGCTCGGGCGGCTGTCAGTGGGATGTCAGGCCTCCAGCTGTCTATGACATCACATGTGACATGTCAGAATGACTGCTTGTTTCTTTGAGCTGCCATGATTTAGTATCTGCTATAGACAGAACCTGATGTTTTTACTATGGACCTTACAGACCTCAGAACCCAAGTAATTAGTGCAGGGGCTCCATTTTGATCATCTCATATTTCACATTATTTGAGTTCCAGGGCTCAGATACATTTGCACCCTCTATAGCAGTGGTCTTCAAGCTGTGAACCCCCAACCGCTGCAGAACCACAACTCCCAGCATGCCCAGACAGCAACTTTGCATAAGGAAATAGTCTAATTAAACTTTTCTTATATATAGAATCCCTGAAATCTCCAATCTCTCCTTTTATTGCTTTATGATCTGTGTTACTTATTTGTAAAAAACAATGTTTGTGATTGTCTTCCCCCCACACACTTATGGGCTATCTCTTCAAACGACTTTATTTGACCTAAAGCGTATAATTGATTTACATAAATAAGCCCCTTTTCATCCAAAAGAGTGAATCTTTAATTTTAAGGAACTCTTTAAGTGCTTTATTCGACCATAATGAAGTAAAGTCAAAACTCCATGTGATTTAAAAAATAAATTTAAGTTCCCCCCATACTTAATTATCTAGATATGCATGGGTGTAGTGAGTATCCCAGCTTCCAAAATCTCAAAAATATCCTTCATTTTTCAGAGGCTTTTTCAAAAATGAAAGAAGCGATCTGATTGGTTGCTATGGGCAACTCAGAAACTTTTCCTCTGGGCAGGTTTTGATAAATCTCCCTCTATGGGGGAGATTCATTAAGACCAGTGTAGAGGAAGAGTTGTGCAGTTGCCCATAGCAACCAGATTGCTTCTTTCATTTTTCACAATGCCTTTGCAAAATGAAAGAAGCGATCTGATTGGTTGCTATGGGCAACTCAGCATATTTTCCTGGAAAAGTTTCTGAGTTGCCCATAGCAACCAATCAGATTACTTCCTTCATTTTTCAGAGACTTTTTCAAAAATGAAAGAAGCGATCTGATTGGTTGCTATGGGCAACTCAGCAGCTTTCCCCATAGACCACAATGGGCCTACTGGTTTCAATGGGCAAAAAATCAGAGTTAATGCACTAGACACAGTTCTCTATACCATTAACCCCTTCCCGACCTATGACATACCTGTACGTCATGGGTGGCAAGGTGTTCCCGACCCATGACATACAGGTACGTCATGAACATTTTTGCCGCTACTCGCGGCATCCCGCAGCGCCCGGTAAGATGGTGGCTATCACTGATAGCCAGCCATCTTACCATGCGACCACGGGGGGTTTCATCCCCCACCCCCCCCCCCCCAGCGATCGCTGCTATCAGCTGGTCAACTCTGACTAGCTAATAGCAGCGTTTCGCTATCAGAATATTTAGCAGCGCGGTGTGTAAGTCCCGATCACGGGGATCGGGACACACACCGCTCTGCTAAGTGTCCCTTACCCATCCCCCGGCATCACTTACCCGACCATGCGGTGTCCCGAGTGGTCCCGTTGCGAGCGACGTCCTCCAGGCGGTCCCGGCGGCGCTGCGTCCCGGCGGCGCAGGTTGACCGCCAGATGAAGGGGCAGCCGACACGCCCCCTCAAAAAAAGCGCTATAGCAGAGCCAGAAATTGCCAAAGGCAGCGCTGCATCAGTCCCCCAAAAAATGTGAGTTCCTGGATTTAAATATCTATATTCAGGATGGCTGTTCGCATACTGCCAACTATTTTAAGGAGGTGAATGCAAACAGATACCTCGACTTTAACAGTTGCCATCTTAAATAATGGAAGAAGAACATTCCATTCGGTCAAATGAAAAGAATCCGAAGGAATTGTTCTTCCACACAAAAATACCTACAACAACTAGAGAACCTGGAGGATCGTTTTAAACAAAAAGGGTATCCCAAACCCCTTATACAAGGAGCACGCCAGAGAGTGGACGAATTAGAACAAAGTGCTTGCTTGAAAAATAATAAACAGGGTAATGCAGAGGGGGGTTATAATGATGAATTTGATTCTGTTTTTCTAACTAGGTATTACACTTCACACACCAATATTTTTTTATAATTTTTTTTTTTTTTTTTTTTGTATAGGTAATATCACCAGCTCATATTATTGTGTCATGATTACTGGCACCATATGTAGTCCCCCAGTTATTCTTCTTTAGATGTTTTCCGTGTCCTGTGCAGTATCTCTCCCAGAAGTCCACTTGATGGCCCCCGTGGTGGTCTACACCCCGAAGTCATCAATTTTTACTCTAAGAGAGAGTGTGCAGCTGTTTCTGGAGACGGTCAACAATAACCTCTGCATGGTGGAATAATAGGTCACGATGTTTATCAGGATCAGTAGAAGCATCACCCACTCGATGATTATGATGGGGATTTCACGGATCTCGTCCCAGTCTTCATCATTATGGAATAATTCCTTTAATGTTTCATATCCAAAATAGAAAACTACACAGACAAAAGTCAGGCCACAGCAGGTGCATCTACTATGGTGGATGACTTTTTTTGCTCCTGGTAATTTATACATCTGGATGGACTGCCCAAGGTAGTATAAGGCTTCACATGTAATGGAAATTATCGTGCTGACAAAGTGTATCCTGGGATATTCTTCGGGGGACAATACATGCATAACAGCTGTGGAAAAACAGGAGGCCCACACAATGGCCAGCAGGATCCTCTGGATCAGGACCTGATGACCCCTGAACTCTTCAGTATGCATAACCATATACTTATAAATAAGAAAGGTTAGTACCAAAGTGCCAATGGACGTCCCTATAAATCCAATTCTGAATAATATGCTTTCGGGAAAGACATTTCCCACGTCACTGTGAAGGAAAAGAAACCAATGTTATTATGGATATTTCCTCACTCCCAACCCATGAAATAAGAATCATTTGCTTGTTTATCTTACCTGATGCTCATCAGTGGCGAGGCTGCATGGCCGAGGACGACCGTCATGATGTAGCTGGTGGCAAGCCAGGCCGCACACCAAAACGCCAACAGGAGGGGGACGAACCCCAGTCCTTTTAGCTCCATTTCAGACAAGTAGAAAAAGAAGACGCTAATCTCACTATTCTCACTAATCGCACTGGAACAGACTGAAGGCTCGGGCGGCTGTCAGTGGGATGTCAGGCCTCCAGCTGTCTATGACATCACATGTGACATGTCAGAATGACTGCTTGTTTCTTTGAGCTGCCATGATTTAGTATCTGCTATAGACAGAACCTGATGTTTTTACTATGGACCTTACAGACCTCAGAACCCAAGTAATTAGTGCAGGGGCTCCATTTTGATCATCTCATATTTCACATTATTTGAGTTCCAGGGCTCAGATACATTTGCACCCTCTATAGCAGTGGTCTTCAAGCTGTGAACCCCCAACCGCTGCAGAACCACAACTCCCAGCATGCCCAGACAGCAACTTTGCATAAGGAAATAGTCTAATTAAACTTTTCTTATATATAGAATCCCTGAAATCTCCAATCTCTCCTTTTATTGCTTTATGATCTGTGTTACTTATTTGTAAAAAACAATGTTTGTGATTGTCTTCCCCCCACACACTTATGGGCTATCTCTTCAAACGACTTTATTTGACCTAAAGCGTATAATTGATTTACATAAATAAGCCCCTTTTCATCCAAAAGAGTGAATCTTTAATTTTAAGGAACTCTTTAAGTGCTTTATTCGACCATAATGAAGTAAAGTCAAAACTCCATGTGATTTAAAAAATAAATTTAAGTTCCCCCCATACTTAATTATCTAGATATGCATGGGTGTAGTGAGTATCCCAGCTTCCAAAATCTCAAAAATATCCTTCATTTTTCAGAGGCTTTTTCAAAAATGAAAGAAGCGATCTGATTGGTTGCTATGGGCAACTCAGAAACTTTTCCTCTGGGCAGGTTTTGATAAATCTCCCTCTATGGGGGAGATTCATTAAGACCAGTGTAGAGGAAGAGTTGTGCAGTTGCCCATAGCAACCAGATTGCTTCTTTCATTTTTCACAATGCCTTTGCAAAATGAAAGAAGCGATCTGATTGGTTGCTATGGGCAACTCAGCATATTTTCCTGGAAAAGTTTCTGAGTTGCCCATAGCAACCAATCAGATTACTTCCTTCATTTTTCAGAGACTTTTTCAAAAATGAAAGAAGCGATCTGATTGGTTGCTATGGGCAACTCAGCAGCTTTCCCCATAGACCACAATGGGCCTACTGGTTTCAATGGGCAAAAAATCAGAGTTAATGCACTAGACACAGTTCTCTATACCATTAACCCCTTCCCGACCTATGACATACCTGTACGTCATGGGTGGCAAGGTGTTCCCGACCCATGACATACAGGTACGTCATGAACATTTTTGCCGCTACTCGCGGCATCCCGCAGCGCCCGGTAAGATGGTGGCTATCACTGATAGCCAGCCATCTTACCATGCGACCACGGGGGGTTTCATCCCCCACCCCCCCCCCCCAGCGATCGCTGCTATCAGCTGGTCAACTCTGACTAGCTAATAGCAGCGTTTCGCTATCAGAATATTTAGCAGCGCGGTGTGTAAGTCCCGATCACGGGGATCGGGACACACACCGCTCTGCTAAGTGTCCCTTACCCATCCCCCGGCATCACTTACCCGACCATGCGGTGTCCCGAGTGGTCCCGTTGCGAGCGACGTCCTCCAGGCGGTCCCATCGGCGCTGCGTCCCGGCGGCGCAGGTTGACCGCCAGATGAAGGGGCAGCCGACACGCCCCCTCAAAAAAAGCGCTATAGCAGAGCCAGAAATTGCCAAAGGCAGCGCTGCATCAGTCCCCCAAAAAATGTGAGTTCCTGGATTTAAATATCTATATTCAGGATGGCTGTTCGCATACTGCCAACTATTTTAAGGAGGTGAATGCAAACAGATACCTCGACTTTAACAGTTGCCATCTTAAATAATGGAAGAAGAACATTCCATTCGGTCAAATGAAAAGAATCCGAAGGAATTGTTCTTCCACACAAAAATACCTACAACAACTAGAGAACCTGGAGGATCGTTTTAAACAAAAAGGGTATCCCAAACCCCTTATACAAGGAGCACGCCAGAGAGTGGACGAATTAGAACAAAGTGCTTGCTTGAAAAATAATAAACAGGGTAATGCAGAGGGGGGTTATAATGATGAATTTGATTCTGTTTTTCTAACTAGGTATTACACTTCACACACCAATATTTTTTTATAATTTTTTTTTTTTTTTTTTTTGTATAGGTAATATCACCAGCTCATATTATTGTGTCATGATTACTGGCACCATATGTAGTCCCCCAGTTATTCTTCTTTAGATGTTTTCCGTGTCCTGTGCAGTATCTCTCCCAGAAGTCCACTTGATGGCCCCCGTGGTGGTCTACACCCCGAAGTCATCAATTTTTACTCTAAGAGAGAGTGTGCAGCTGTTTCTGGAGACGGTCAACAATAACCTCTGCATGGTGGAATAATAGGTCACGATGTTTATCAGGATCAGTAGAAGCATCACCCACTCGATGATTATGATGGGGATTTCACGGATCTCGTCCCAGTCTTCATCATTATGGAATAATTCCTTTAATGTTTCATATCCAAAATAGAAAACTACACAGACAAAAGTCAGGCCACAGCAGGTGCATCTACTATGGTGGATGACTTTTTTTGCTCCTGGTAATTTATACATCTGGATGGACTGCCCAAGGTAGTATAAGGCTTCACATGTAATGGAAATTATCGTGCTGACAAAGTGTATCCTGGGATATTCTTCGGGGGACAATACATGCATAACAGCTGTGGAAAAACAGGAGGCCCACACAATGGCCAGCAGGATCCTCTGGATCAGGACCTGATGACCCCTGAACTCTTCAGTATGCATAACCATATACTTATAAATAAGAAAGGTTAGTACCAAAGTGCCAATGGACGTCCCTATAAATCCAATTCTGAATAATATGCTTTCGGGAAAGACATTTCCCACGTCACTGTGAAGGAAAAGAAACCAATGTTATTATGGATATTTCCTCACTCCCAACCCATGAAATAAGAATCATTTGCTTGTTTATCTTACCTGATGCTCATCAGTGGCGAGGCTGCATGGCCGAGGACGACCGTCATGATGTAGCTGGTGGCAAGCCAGGCCGCACACCAAAACGCCAACAGGAGGGGGACGAACCCCAGTCCTTTTAGCTCCATTTCAGACAAGTAGAAAAAGAAGACGCTAATCTCACTATTCTCACTAATCGCACTGGAACAGACTGAAGGCTCGGGCGGCTGTCAGTGGGATGTCAGGCCTCCAGCTGTCTATGACATCACATGTGACATGTCAGAATGACTGCTTGTTTCTTTGAGCTGCCATGATTTAGTATCTGCTATAGACAGAACCTGATGTTTTTACTATGGACCTTACAGACCTCAGAACCCAAGTAATTAGTGCAGGGGCTCCATTTTGATCATCTCATATTTCACATTATTTGAGTTCCAGGGCTCAGATACATTTGCACCCTCTATAGCAGTGGTCTTCAAGCTGTGAACCCCCAACCGCTGCAGAACCACAACTCCCAGCATGCCCAGACAGCAACTTTGCATAAGGAAATAGTCTAATTAAACTTTTCTTATATATAGAATCCCTGAAATCTCCAATCTCTCCTTTTATTGCTTTATGATCTGTGTTACTTATTTGTAAAAAACAATGTTTGTGATTGTCTTCCCCCCACACACTTATGGGCTATCTCTTCAAACGACTTTATTTGACCTAAAGCGTATAATTGATTTACATAAATAAGCCCCTTTTCATCCAAAAGAGTGAATCTTTAATTTTAAGGAACTCTTTAAGTGCTTTATTCGACCATAATGAAGTAAAGTCAAAACTCCATGTGATTTAAAAAATAAATTTAAGTTCCCCCCATACTTAATTATCTAGATATGCATGGGTGTAGTGAGTATCCCAGCTTCCAAAATCTCAAAAATATCCTTCATTTTTCAGAGGCTTTTTCAAAAATGAAAGAAGCGATCTGATTGGTTGCTATGGGCAACTCAGAAACTTTTCCTCTGGGCAGGTTTTGATAAATCTCCCTCTATGGGGGAGATTCATTAAGACCAGTGTAGAGGAAGAGTTGTGCAGTTGCCCATAGCAACCAGATTGCTTCTTTCATTTTTCACAATGCCTTTGCAAAATGAAAGAAGCGATCTGATTGGTTGCTATGGGCAACTCAGCATATTTTCCTGGAAAAGTTTCTGAGTTGCCCATAGCAACCAATCAGATTACTTCCTTCATTTTTCAGAGACTTTTTCAAAAATGAAAGAAGCGATCTGATTGGTTGCTATGGGCAACTCAGCAGCTTTCCCCATAGACCACAATGGGCCTACTGGTTTCAATGGGCAAAAAATCAGAGTTAATGCACTAGACACAGTTCTCTATACCATTAACCCCTTCCCGACCTATGACATACCTGTACGTCATGGGTGGCAAGGTGTTCCCGACCCATGACATACAGGTACGTCATGAACATTTTTGCCGCTACTCGCGGCATCCCGCAGCGCCCGGTAAGATGGTGGCTATCACTGATAGCCAGCCATCTTACCATGCGACCACGGGGGGTTTCATCCCCCACCCCCCCCCCCCAGCGATCGCTGCTATCAGCTGGTCAACTCTGACTAGCTAATAGCAGCGTTTCGCTATCAGAATATTTAGCAGCGCGGTGTGTAAGTCCCGATCACGGGGATCGGGACACACACCGCTCTGCTAAGTGTCCCTTACCCATCCCCCGGCATCACTTACCCGACCATGCGGTGTCCCGAGTGGTCCCGTTGCGAGCGACGTCCTCCAGGCGGTCCCGGCGGCGCTGCGTCCCGGCGGCGCAGGTTGACCGCCAGATGAAGGGGCAGCCGACACGCCCCCTCAAAAAAAGCGCTATAGCAGAGCCAGAAATTGCCAAAGGCAGCGCTGCATCAGTCCCCCAAAAAATGTGAGTTCCTGGATTTAAATATCTATATTCAGGATGGCTGTTCGCATACTGCCAACTATTTTAAGGAGGTGAATGCAAACAGATACCTCGACTTTAACAGTTGCCATCTTAAATAATGGAAGAAGAACATTCCATTCGGTCAAATGAAAAGAATCCGAAGGAATTGTTCTTCCACACAAAAATACCTACAACAACTAGAGAACCTGGAGGATCGTTTTAAACAAAAAGGGTATCCCAAACCCCTTATACAAGGAGCACGCCAGAGAGTGGACGAATTAGAACAAAGTGCTTGCTTGAAAAATAATAAACAGGGTAATGCAGAGGGGGGTTATAATGATGAATTTGATTCTGTTTTTCTAACTAGGTATTACACTTCACACACCAATATTTTTTTATAATTTTTTTTTTTTTTTTTTTTGTATAGGTAATATCACCAGCTCATATTATTGTGTCATGATTACTGGCACCATATGTAGTCCCCCAGTTATTCTTCTTTAGATGTTTTCCGTGTCCTGTGCAGTATCTCTCCCAGAAGTCCACTTGATGGCCCCCGTGGTGGTCTACACCCCGAAGTCATCAATTTTTACTCTAAGAGAGAGTGTGCAGCTGTTTCTGGAGACGGTCAACAATAACCTCTGCATGGTGGAATAATAGGTCACGATGTTTATCAGGATCAGTAGAAGCATCACCCACTCGATGATTATGATGGGGATTTCACGGATCTCGTCCCAGTCTTCATCATTATGGAATAATTCCTTTAATGTTTCATATCCAAAATAGAAAACTACACAGACAAAAGTCAGGCCACAGCAGGTGCATCTACTATGGTGGATGACTTTTTTTGCTCCTGGTAATTTATACATCTGGATGGACTGCCCAAGGTAGTATAAGGCTTCACATGTAATGGAAATTATCGTGCTGACAAAGTGTATCCTGGGATATTCTTCGGGGGACAATACATGCATAACAGCTGTGGAAAAACAGGAGGCCCACACAATGGCCAGCAGGATCCTCTGGATCAGGACCTGATGACCCCTGAACTCTTCAGTATGCATAACCATATACTTATAAATAAGAAAGGTTAGTACCAAAGTGCCAATGGACGTCCCTATAAATCCAATTCTGAATAATATGCTTTCGGGAAAGACATTTCCCACGTCACTGTGAAGGAAAAGAAACCAATGTTATTATGGATATTTCCTCACTCCCAACCCATGAAATAAGAATCATTTGCTTGTTTATCTTACCTGATGCTCATCAGTGGCGAGGCTGCATGGCCGAGGACGACCGTCATGATGTAGCTGGTGGCAAGCCAGGCCGCACACCAAAACGCCAACAGGAGGGGGACGAACCCCAGTCCTTTTAGCTCCATTTCAGACAAGTAGAAAAAGAAGACGCTAATCTCACTATTCTCACTAATCGCACTGGAACAGACTGAAGGCTCGGGCGGCTGTCAGTGGGATGTCAGGCCTCCAGCTGTCTATGACATCACATGTGACATGTCAGAATGACTGCTTGTTTCTTTGAGCTGCCATGATTTAGTATCTGCTATAGACAGAACCTGATGTTTTTACTATGGACCTTACAGACCTCAGAACCCAAGTAATTAGTGCAGGGGCTCCATTTTGATCATCTCATATTTCACATTATTTGAGTTCCAGGGCTCAGATACATTTGCACCCTCTATAGCAGTGGTCTTCAAGCTGTGAACCCCCAACCGCTGCAGAACCACAACTCCCAGCATGCCCAGACAGCAACTTTGCATAAGGAAATAGTCTAATTAAACTTTTCTTATATATAGAATCCCTGAAATCTCCAATCTCTCCTTTTATTGCTTTATGATCTGTGTTACTTATTTGTAAAAAACAATGTTTGTGATTGTCTTCCCCCCACACACTTATGGGCTATCTCTTCAAACGACTTTATTTGACCTAAAGCGTATAATTGATTTACATAAATAAGCCCCTTTTCATCCAAAAGAGTGAATCTTTAATTTTAAGGAACTCTTTAAGTGCTTTATTCGACCATAATGAAGTAAAGTCAAAACTCCATGTGATTTAAAAAATAAATTTAAGTTCCCCCCATACTTAATTATCTAGATATGCATGGGTGTAGTGAGTATCCCAGCTTCCAAAATCTCAAAAATATCCTTCATTTTTCAGAGGCTTTTTCAAAAATGAAAGAAGCGATCTGATTGGTTGCTATGGGCAACTCAGAAACTTTTCCTCTGGGCAGGTTTTGATAAATCTCCCTCTATGGGGGAGATTCATTAAGACCAGTGTAGAGGAAGAGTTGTGCAGTTGCCCATAGCAACCAGATTGCTTCTTTCATTTTTCACAATGCCTTTGCAAAATGAAAGAAGCGATCTGATTGGTTGCTATGGGCAACTCAGCATATTTTCCTGGAAAAGTTTCTGAGTTGCCCATAGCAACCAATCAGATTACTTCCTTCATTTTTCAGAGACTTTTTCAAAAATGAAAGAAGCGATCTGATTGGTTGCTATGGGCAACTCAGCAGCTTTCCCCATAGACCACAATGGGCCTACTGGTTTCAATGGGCAAAAAATCAGAGTTAATGCACTAGACACAGTTCTCTATACCATTAACCCCTTCCCGACCTATGACATACCTGTACGTCATGGGTGGCAAGGTGTTCCCGACCCATGACATACAGGTACGTCATGAACATTTTTGCCGCTACTCGCGGCATCCCGCAGCGCCCGGTAAGATGGTGGCTATCACTGATAGCCAGCCATCTTACCATGCGACCACGGGGGGTTTCATCCCCCACCCCCCCCCCCCAGCGATCGCTGCTATCAGCTGGTCAACTCTGACTAGCTAATAGCAGCGTTTCGCTATCAGAATATTTAGCAGCGCGGTGTGTAAGTCCCGATCACGGGGATCGGGACACACACCGCTCTGCTAAGTGTCCCTTACCCATCCCCCGGCATCACTTACCCGACCATGCGGTGTCCCGAGTGGTCCCGTTGCGAGCGACGTCCTCCAGGCGGTCCCGGCGGCGCTGCGTCCCGGCGGCGCAGGTTGACCGCCAGATGAAGGGGCAGCCGACACGCCCCCTCAAAAAAAGCGCTATAGCAGAGCCAGAAATTGCCAAAGGCAGCGCTGCATCAGTCCCCCAAAAAATGTGAGTTCCTGGATTTAAATATCTATATTCAGGATGGCTGTTCGCATACTGCCAACTATTTTAAGGAGGTGAATGCAAACAGATACCTCGACTTTAACAGTTGCCATCTTAAATAATGGAAGAAGAACATTCCATTCGGTCAAATGAAAAGAATCCGAAGGAATTGTTCTTCCACACAAAAATACCTACAACAACTAGAGAACCTGGAGGATCGTTTTAAACAAAAAGGGTATCCCAAACCCCTTATACAAGGAGCACGCCAGAGAGTGGACGAATTAGAACAAAGTGCTTGCTTGAAAAATAATAAACAGGGTAATGCAGAGGGGGGTTATAATGATGAATTTGATTCTGTTTTTCTAACTAGGTATTACACTTCACACACCAATATTTTTTTATAATTTTTTTTTTTTTTTTTTTTGTATAGGTAATATCACCAGCTCATATTATTGTGTCATGATTACTGGCACCATATGTAGTCCCCCAGTTATTCTTCTTTAGATGTTTTCCGTGTCCTGTGCAGTATCTCTCCCAGAAGTCCACTTGATGGCCCCCGTGGTGGTCTACACCCCGAAGTCATCAATTTTTACTCTAAGAGAGAGTGTGCAGCTGTTTCTGGAGACGGTCAACAATAACCTCTGCATGGTGGAATAATAGGTCACGATGTTTATCAGGATCAGTAGAAGCATCACCCACTCGATGATTATGATGGGGATTTCACGGATCTCGTCCCAGTCTTCATCATTATGGAATAATTCCTTTAATGTTTCATATCCAAAATAGAAAACTACACAGACAAAAGTCAGGCCACAGCAGGTGCATCTACTATGGTGGATGACTTTTTTTGCTCCTGGTAATTTATACATCTGGATGGACTGCCCAAGGTAGTATAAGGCTTCACATGTAATGGAAATTATCGTGCTGACAAAGTGTATCCTGGGATATTCTTCGGGGGACAATACATGCATAACAGCTGTGGAAAAACAGGAGGCCCACACAATGGCCAGCAGGATCCTCTGGATCAGGACCTGATGACCCCTGAACTCTTCAGTATGCATAACCATATACTTATAAATAAGAAAGGTTAGTACCAAAGTGCCAATGGACGTCCCTATAAATCCAATTCTGAATAATATGCTTTCGGGAAAGACATTTCCCACGTCACTGTGAAGGAAAAGAAACCAATGTTATTATGGATATTTCCTCACTCCCAACCCATGAAATAAGAATCATTTGCTTGTTTATCTTACCTGATGCTCATCAGTGGCGAGGCTGCATGGCCGAGGACGACCGTCATGATGTAGCTGGTGGCAAGCCAGGCCGCACACCAAAACGCCAACAGGAGGGGGACGAACCCCAGTCCTTTTAGCTCCATTTCAGACAAGTAGAAAAAGAAGACGCTAATCTCACTATTCTCACTAATCGCACTGGAACAGACTGAAGGCTCGGGCGGCTGTCAGTGGGATGTCAGGCCTCCAGCTGTCTATGACATCACATGTGACATGTCAGAATGACTGCTTGTTTCTTTGAGCTGCCATGATTTAGTATCTGCTATAGACAGAACCTGATGTTTTTACTATGGACCTTACAGACCTCAGAACCCAAGTAATTAGTGCAGGGGCTCCATTTTGATCATCTCATATTTCACATTATTTGAGTTCCAGGGCTCAGATACATTTGCACCCTCTATAGCAGTGGTCTTCAAGCTGTGAACCCCCAACCGCTGCAGAACCACAACTCCCAGCATGCCCAGACAGAAACTTTGCATAAGGAAATAGTCTAATTAAACTTTTCTTATATATAGAATCCCTGAAATCTCCAATCTCTCCTTTTATTGCTTTATGATCTGTGTTACTTATTTGTAAAAAACAATGTTTGTGATTGTCTTCCCCCCACACACTTATGGGCTATCTCTTCAAACGACTTTATTTGACCTAAAGCGTATAATTGATTTACATAAATAAGCCCCTTTTCATCCAAAAGAGTGAATCTTTAATTTTAAGGAACTCTTTAAGTGCTTTATTCGACCATAATGAAGTAAAGTCAAAACTCCATGTGATTTAAAAAATAAATTTAAGTTCCCCCCATACTTAATTATCTAGATATGCATGGGTGTAGTGAGTATCCCAGCTTCCAAAATCTCAAAAATATCCTTCATTTTTCAGAGGCTTTTTCAAAAATGAAAGAAGCGATCTGATTGGTTGCTATGGGCAACTCAGAAACTTTTCCTCTGGGCAGGTTTTGATAAATCTCCCTCTATGGGGGAGATTCATTAAGACCAGTGTAGAGGAAGAGTTGTGCAGTTGCCCATAGCAACCAGATTGCTTCTTTCATTTTTCACAATGCCTTTGCAAAATGAAAGAAGCGATCTGATTGGTTGCTATGGGCAACTCAGCATATTTTCCTGGAAAAGTTTCTGAGTTGCCCATAGCAACCAATCAGATTACTTCCTTCATTTTTCAGAGACTTTTTCAAAAATGAAAGAAGCGATCTGATTGGTTGCTATGGGCAACTCAGCAGCTTTCCCCATAGACCACAATGGGCCTACTGGTTTCAATGGGCAAAAAATCAGAGTTAATGCACTAGACACAGTTCTCTATACCATTAACCCCTTCCCGACCTATGACATACCTGTACGTCATGGGTGGCAAGGTGTTCCCGACCCATGACATACAGGTACGTCATGAACATTTTTGCCGCTACTCGCGGCATCCCGCAGCGCCCGGTAAGATGGTGGCTATCACTGATAGCCAGCCATCTTACCATGCGACCACGGGGGGTTTCATCCCCCACCCCCCCCCCCAGCGATCGCTGCTATCAGCTGGTCAACTCTGACTAGCTAATAGCAGCGTTTCGCTATCAGAATATTTAGCAGCGCGGTGTGTAAGTCCCGATCACGGGGATCGGGACACACACCGCTCTGCTAAGTGTCCCTTACCCATCCCCCGGCATCACTTACCCGACCATGCGGTGTCCCGAGTGGTCCCGTTGCGAGCGACGTCCTCCAGGCGGTCCCGGCGGCGCTGCGTCCCGGCGGCGCAGGTTGACCGCCAGATGAAGGGGCAGCCGACACGCCCCCTCAAAAAAAGCGCTATAGCAGAGCCAGAAATTGCCAAAGGCAGCGCTGCATCAGTCCCCCAAAAAATGTGAGTTCCTGGATTTAAATATCTATATTCAGGATGGCTGTTCGCATACTGCCAACTATTTTAAGGAGGTGAATGCAAACAGATACCTCGACTTTAACAGTTGCCATCTTAAATAATGGAAGAAGAACATTCCATTCGGTCAAATGAAAAGAATCCGAAGGAATTGTTCTTCCACACAAAAATACCTACAACAACTAGAGAACCTGGAGGATCGTTTTAAACAAAAAGGGTATCCCAAACCCCTTATACAAGGAGCACGCCAGAGAGTGGACGAATTAGAACAAAGTGCTTGCTTGAAAAATAATAAACAGGGTAATGCAGAGGGGGGTTATAATGATGAATTTGATTCTGTTTTTCTAACTAGGTATTACACTTCACACACCAATATTTTTTTATAATTTTTTTTTATTTTTTTTTTGTATAGGTAATATCACCAGCTCATATTATTGTGTCATGATTACTGGCACCATATGTAGTCCCCCAGTTATTCTTCTTTAGATGTTTTCCGTGTCCTGTGCAGTATCTCTCCCAGAAGTCCACTTGATGGCCCCCGTGGTGGTCTACACCCCGAAGTCATCAATTTTTACTCTAAGAGAGAGTGTGCAGCTGTTTCTGGAGACGGTCAACAATAACCTCTGCATGGTGGAATAATAGGTCACGATGTTTATCAGGATCAGTAGAAGCATCACCCACTCGATGATTATGATGGGGATTTCACGGATCTCGTCCCAGTCTTCATCATTATGGAATAATTCCTTTAATGTTTCATATCCAAAATAGAAAACTACACAGACAAAAGTCAGGCCACAGCAGGTGCATCTACTATGGTGGATGACTTTTTTTGCTCCTGGTAATTTATACATCTGGATGGACTGCCCAAGGTAGTATAAGGCTTCACATGTAATGGAAATTATCGTGCTGACAAAGTGTATCCTGGGATATTCTTCGGGGGACAATACATGCATAACAGCTGTGGAAAAACAGGAGGCCCACACAATGGCCAGCAGGATCCTCTGGATCAGGACCTGATGACCCCTGAACTCTTCAGTATGCATAACCATATACTTATAAATAAGAAAGGTTAGTACCAAAGTGCCAATGGACGTCCCTATAAATCCAATTCTGAATAATATGCTTTCGGGAAAGACATTTCCCACGTCACTGTGAAGGAAAAGAAACCAATGTTATTATGGATATTTCCTCACTCCCAACCCATGAAATAAGAATCATTTGCTTGTTTATCTTACCTGATGCTCATCAGTGGCGAGGCTGCATGGCCGAGGACGACCGTCATGATGTAGCTGGTGGCAAGCCAGGCCGCACACCAAAACGCCAACAGGAGGGGGACGAACCCCAGTCCTTTTAGCTCCATTTCAGACAAGTAGAAAAAGAAGACGCTAATCTCACTATTCTCACTAATCGCACTGGAACAGACTGAAGGCTCGGGCGGCTGTCAGTGGGATGTCAGGCCTCCAGCTGTCTATGACATCACATGTGACATGTCAGAATGACTGCTTGTTTCTTTGAGCTGCCATGATTTAGTATCTGCTATAGACAGAACCTGATGTTTTTACTATGGACCTTACAGACCTCAGAACCCAAGTAATTAGTGCAGGGGCTCCATTTTGATCATCTCATATTTCACATTATTTGAGTTCCAGGGCTCAGATACATTTGCACCCTCTATAGCAGTGGTCTTCAAGCTGTGAACCCCCAACCGCTGCAGAACCACAACTCCCAGCATGCCCAGACAGCAACTTTGCATAAGGAAATAGTCTAATTAAACTTTTCTTATATATAGAATCCCTGAAATCTCCAATCTCTCCTTTTATTGCTTTATGATCTGTGTTACTTATTTGTAAAAAACAATGTTTGTGATTGTCTTCCCCCCACACACTTATGGGCTATCTCTTCAAACGACTTTATTTGACCTAAAGCGTATAATTGATTTACATAAATAAGCCCCTTTTCATCCAAAAGAGTGAATCTTTAATTTTAAGGAACTCTTTAAGTGCTTTATTCGACCATAATGAAGTAAAGTCAAAACTCCATGTGATTTAAAAAATAAATTTAAGTTCCCCCCATACTTAATTATCTAGATATGCATGGGTGTAGTGAGTATCCCAGCTTCCAAAATCTCAAAAATATCCTTCATTTTTCAGAGGCTTTTTCAAAAATGAAAGAAGCGATCTGATTGGTTGCTATGGGCAACTCAGAAACTTTTCCTCTGGGCAGGTTTTGATAAATCTCCCTCTATGGGGGAGATTCATTAAGACCAGTGTAGAGGAAGAGTTGTGCAGTTGCCCATAGCAACCAGATTGCTTCTTTCATTTTTCACAATGCCTTTGCAAAATGAAAGAAGCGATCTGATTGGTTGCTATGGGCAACTCAGCATATTTTCCTGGAAAAGTTTCTGAGTTGCCCATAGCAACCAATCAGATTACTTCCTTCATTTTTCAGAGACTTTTTCAAAAATGAAAGAAGCGATCTGATTGGTTGCTATGGGCAACTCAGCAGCTTTCCCCATAGACCACAATGGGCCTACTGGTTTCAATGGGCAAAAAATCAGAGTTAATGCACTAGACACAGTTCTCTATACCATTAACCCCTTCCCGACCTATGACATACCTGTACGTCATGGGTGGCAAGGTGTTCCCGACCCATGACATACAGGTACGTCATGAACATTTTTGCCGCTACTCGCGGCATCCCGCAGCGCCCGGTAAGATGGTGGCTATCACTGATAGCCAGCCATCTTACCATGCGACCACGGGGGGTTTCATCCCCCCCCCCCCCCCCCAGCGATCGCTGCTATCAGCTGGTCAACTCTGACTAGCTAATAGCAGCGTTTCGCTATCAGAATATTTAGCAGCGCGGTGTGTAAGTCCCGATCACGGGGATCGGGACACACACCGCTCTGCTAAGTGTCCCTTACCCATCCCCCGGCATCACTTACCCGACCATGCGGTGTCCCGAGTGGTCCCGTTGCGAGCGACGTCCTCCAGGCGGTCCCGGCGGCGCTGCGTCCCGGCGGCGCAGGTTGACCGCCAGATGAAGGGGCAGCCGACACGCCCCCTCAAAAAAAGCGCTATAGCAGAGCCAGAAATTGCCAAAGGCAGCGCTGCATCAGTCCCCCAAAAAATGTGAGTTCCTGGATTTAAATATCTATATTCAGGATGGCTGTTCGCATACTGCCAACTATTTTAAGGAGGTGAATGCAAACAGATACCTCGACTTTAACAGTTGCCATCTTAAATAATGGAAGAAGAACATTCCATTCGGTCAAATGAAAAGAATCCGAAGGAATTGTTCTTCCACACAAAAATACCTACAACAACTAGAGAACCTGGAGGATCGTTTTAAACAAAAAGGGTATCCCAAACCCCTTATACAAGGAGCACGCCAGAGAGTGGACGAATTAGAACAAAGTGCTTGCTTGAAAAATAATAAACAGGGTAATGCAGAGGGGGGTTATAATGATGAATTTGATTCTGTTTTTCTAACTAGGTATTACACTTCACACACCAATATTTTTTTATAATTTTTTTTTATTTTTTTTTTGTATAGGTAATATCACCAGCTCATATTATTGTGTCATGATTACTGGCACCATATGTAGTCCCCCAGTTATTCTTCTTTAGATGTTTTCCGTGTCCTGTGCAGTATCTCTCCCAGAAGTCCACTTGATGGCCCCCGTGGTGGTCTACACCCCGAAGTCATCAATTTTTACTCTAAGAGAGAGTGTGCAGCTGTTTCTGGAGACGGTCAACAATAACCTCTGCATGGTGGAATAATAGGTCACGATGTTTATCAGGATCAGTAGAAGCATCACCCACTCGATGATTATGATGGGGATTTCACGGATCTCGTCCCAGTCTTCATCATTATGGAATAATTCCTTTAATGTTTCATATCCAAAATAGAAAACTACACAGACAAAAGTCAGGCCACAGCAGGTGCATCTACTATGGTGGATGACTTTTTTTGCTCCTGGTAATTTATACATCTGGATGGACTGCCCAAGGTAGTATAAGGCTTCACATGTAATGGAAATTATCGTGCTGACAAAGTGTATCCTGGGATATTCTTCGGGGGACAATACATGCATAACAGCTGTGGAAAAACAGGAGGCCCACACAATGGCCAGCAGGATCCTCTGGATCAGGACCTGATGACCCCTGAACTCTTCAGTATGCATAACCATATACTTATAAATAAGAAAGGTTAGTACCAAAGTGCCAATGGACGTCCCTATAAATCCAATTCTGAATAATATGCTTTCGGGAAAGACATTTCCCACGTCACTGTGAAGGAAAAGAAACCAATGTTATTATGGATATTTCCTCACTCCCAACCCATGAAATAAGAATCATTTGCTTGTTTATCTTACCTGATGCTCATCAGTGGCGAGGCTGCATGGCCGAGGACGACCGTCATGATGTAGCTGGTGGCAAGCCAGGCCGCACACCAAAACGCCAACAGGAGGGGGACGAACCCCAGTCCTTTTAGCTCCATTTCAGACAAGTAGAAAAAGAAGACGCTAATCTCACTATTCTCACTAATCGCACTGGAACAGACTGAAGGCTCGGGCGGCTGTCAGTGGGATGTCAGGCCTCCAGCTGTCTATGACATCACATGTGACATGTCAGAATGACTGCTTGTTTCTTTGAGCTGCCATGATTTAGTATCTGCTATAGACAGAACCTGATGTTTTTACTATGGACCTTACAGACCTCAGAACCCAAGTAATTAGTGCAGGGGCTCCATTTTGATCATCTCATATTTCACATTATTTGAGTTCCAGGGCTCAGATACATTTGCACCCTCTATAGCAGTGGTCTTCAAGCTGTGAACCCCCAACCGCTGCAGAACCACAACTCCCAGCATGCCCAGACAGCAACTTTGCATAAGGAAATAGTCTAATTAAACTTTTCTTATATATAGAATCCCTGAAATCTCCAATCTCTCCTTTTATTGCTTTATGATCTGTGTTACTTATTTGTAAAAAACAATGTTTGTGATTGTCTTCCCCCCACACACTTATGGGCTATCTCTTCAAACGACTTTATTTGACCTAAAGCGTATAATTGATTTACATAAATAAGCCCCTTTTCATCCAAAAGAGTGAATCTTTAATTTTAAGGAACTCTTTAAGTGCTTTATTCGACCATAATGAAGTAAAGTCAAAACTCCATGTGATTTAAAAAATAAATTTAAGTTCCCCCCATACTTAATTATCTAGATATGCATGGGTGTAGTGAGTATCCCAGCTTCCAAAATCTCAAAAATATCCTTCATTTTTCAGAGGCTTTTTCAAAAATGAAAGAAGCGATCTGATTGGTTGCTATGGGCAACTCAGAAACTTTTCCTCTGGGCAGGTTTTGATAAATCTCCCTCTATGGGGGAGATTCATTAAGACCAGTGTAGAGGAAGAGTTGTGCAGTTGCCCATAGCAACCAGATTGCTTCTTTCATTTTTCACAATGCCTTTGCAAAATGAAAGAAGCGATCTGATTGGTTGCTATGGGCAACTCAGCATATTTTCCTGGAAAAGTTTCTGAGTTGCCCATAGCAACCAATCAGATTACTTCCTTCATTTTTCAGAGACTTTTTCAAAAATGAAAGAAGCGATCTGATTGGTTGCTATGGGCAACTCAGCAGCTTTCCCCATAGACCACAATGGGCCTACTGGTTTCAATGGGCAAAAAATCAGAGTTAATGCACTAGACACAGTTCTCTATACCATTAACCCCTTCCCGACCTATGACATACCTGTACGTCATGGGTGGCAAGGTGTTCCCGACCCATGACATACAGGTACGTCATGAACATTTTTGCCGCTACTCGCGGCATCCCGCAGCGCCCGGTAAGATGGTGGCTATCACTGATAGCCAGCCATCTTACCATGCGACCACGGGGGGTTTCATCCCCCCCCCCCCCCCCCCAGCGATCGCTGCTATCAGCTGGTCAACTCTGACTAGCTAATAGCAGCGTTTCGCTATCAGAATATTTAGCAGCGCGGTGTGTAAGTCCCGATCACGGGGATCGGGACACACACCGCTCTGCTAAGTGTCCCTTACCCATCCCCCGGCATCACTTACCCGACCATGCGGTGTCCCGAGTGGTCCCGTTGCGAGCGACGTCCTCCAGGCGGTCCCGGCGGCGCTGCGTCCCGGCGGCGCAGGTTGACCGCCAGATGAAGGGGCAGCCGACACGCCCCCTCAAAAAAAGCGCTATAGCAGAGCCAGAAATTGCCAAAGGCAGCGCTGCATCAGTCCCCCAAAAAATGTGAGTTCCTGGATTTAAATATCTATATTCAGGATGGCTGTTCGCATACTGCCAACTATTTTAAGGAGGTGAATGCAAACAGATACCTCGACTTTAACAGTTGCCATCTTAAATAATGGAAGAAGAACATTCCATTCGGTCAAATGAAAAGAATCCGAAGGAATTGTTCTTCCACACAAAAATACCTACAACAACTAGAGAACCTGGAGGATCGTTTTAAACAAAAAGGGTATCCCAAACCCCTTATACAAGGAGCACGCCAGAGAGTGGACGAATTAGAACAAAGTGCTTGCTTGAAAAATAATAAACAGGGTAATGCAGAGGGGGGTTATAATGATGAATTTGATTCTGTTTTTCTAACTAGGTATTACACTTCACACACCAATATTTTTTTATAATTTTTTTTTTTTTTTTTTTTGTATAGGTAATATCACCAGCTCATATTATTGTGTCATGATTACTGGCACCATATGTAGTCCCCCAGTTATTCTTCTTTAGATGTTTTCCGTGTCCTGTGCAGTATCTCTCCCAGAAGTCCACTTGATGGCCCCCGTGGTGGTCTACACCCCGAAGTCATCAATTTTTACTCTAAGAGAGAGTGTGCAGCTGTTTCTGGAGACGGTCAACAATAACCTCTGCATGGTGGAATAATAGGTCACGATGTTTATCAGGATCAGTAGAAGCATCACCCACTCGATGATTATGATGGGGATTTCACGGATCTCGTCCCAGTCTTCATCATTATGGAATAATTCCTTTAATGTTTCATATCCAAAATAGAAAACTACACAGACAAAAGTCAGGCCACAGCAGGTGCATCTACTATGGTGGATGACTTTTTTTGCTCCTGGTAATTTATACATCTGGATGGACTGCCCAAGGTAGTATAAGGCTTCACATGTAATGGAAATTATCGTGCTGACAAAGTGTATCCTGGGATATTCTTCGGGGGACAATACATGCATAACAGCTGTGGAAAAACAGGAGGCCCACACAATGGCCAGCAGGATCCTCTGGATCAGGACCTGATGACCCCTGAACTCTTCAGTATGCATAACCATATACTTATAAATAAGAAAGGTTAGTACCAAAGTGCCAATGGACGTCCCTATAAATCCAATTCTGAATAATATGCTTTCGGGAAAGACATTTCCCACGTCACTGTGAAGGAAAAGAAACCAATGTTATTATGGATATTTCCTCACTCCCAACCCATGAAATAAGAATCATTTGCTTGTTTATCTTACCTGATGCTCATCAGTGGCGAGGCTGCATGGCCGAGGACGACCGTCATGATGTAGCTGGTGGCAAGCCAGGCCGCACACCAAAACGCCAACAGGAGGGGGACGAACCCCAGTCCTTTTAGCTCCATTTCAGACAAGTAGAAAAAGAAGACGCTAATCTCACTATTCTCACTAATCGCACTGGAACAGACTGAAGGCTCGGGCGGCTGTCAGTGGGATGTCAGGCCTCCAGCTGTCTATGACATCACATGTGACATGTCAGAATGACTGCTTGTTTCTTTGAGCTGCCATGATTTAGTATCTGCTATAGACAGAACCTGATGTTTTTACTATGGACCTTACAGACCTCAGAACCCAAGTAATTAGTGCAGGGGCTCCATTTTGATCATCTCATATTTCACATTATTTGAGTTCCAGGGCTCAGATACATTTGCACCCTCTATAGCAGTGGTCTTCAAGCTGTGAACCCCCAACCGCTGCAGAACCACAACTCCCAGCATGCCCAGACAGCAACTTTGCATAAGGAAATAGTCTAATTAAACTTTTCTTATATATAGAATCCCTGAAATCTCCAATCTCTCCTTTTATTGCTTTATGATCTGTGTTACTTATTTGTAAAAAACAATGTTTGTGATTGTCTTCCCCCCACACACTTATGGGCTATCTCTTCAAACGACTTTATTTGACCTAAAGCGTATAATTGATTTACATAAATAAGCCCCTTTTCATCCAAAAGAGTGAATCTTTAATTTTAAGGAACTCTTTAAGTGCTTTATTCGACCATAATGAAGTAAAGTCAAAACTCCATGTGATTTAAAAAATAAATTTAAGTTCCCCCCATACTTAATTATCTAGATATGCATGGGTGTAGTGAGTATCCCAGCTTCCAAAATCTCAAAAATATCCTTCATTTTTCAGAGGCTTTTTCAAAAATGAAAGAAGCGATCTGATTGGTTGCTATGGGCAACTCAGAAACTTTTCCTCTGGGCAGGTTTTGATAAATCTCCCTCTATGGGGGAGATTCATTAAGACCAGTGTAGAGGAAGAGTTGTGCAGTTGCCCATAGCAACCAGATTGCTTCTTTCATTTTTCACAATGCCTTTGCAAAATGAAAGAAGCGATCTGATTGGTTGCTATGGGCAACTCAGCATATTTTCCTGGAAAAGTTTCTGAGTTGCCCATAGCAACCAATCAGATTACTTCCTTCATTTTTCAGAGACTTTTTCAAAAATGAAAGAAGCGATCTGATTGGTTGCTATGGGCAACTCAGCAGCTTTCCCCATAGACCACAATGGGCCTACTGGTTTCAATGGGCAAAAAATCAGAGTTAATGCACTAGACACAGTTCTCTATACCATTAACCCCTTCCCGACCTATGACATACCTGTACGTCATGGGTGGCAAGGTGTTCCCGACCCATGACATACAGGTACGTCATGAACATTTTTGCCGCTACTCGCGGCATCCCGCAGCGCCCGGTAAGATGGTGGCTATCACTGATAGCCAGCCATCTTACCATGCGACCACGGGGGGTTTCATCCCCCACCCCCCCCCCCAGCGATCGCTGCTATCAGCTGGTCAACTCTGACTAGCTAATAGCAGCGTTTCGCTATCAGAATATTTAGCAGCGCGGTGTGTAAGTCCCGATCACGGGGATCGGGACACACACCGCTCTGCTAAGTGTCCCTTACCCATCCCCCGGCATCACTTACCCGACCATGCGGTGTCCCGAGTGGTCCCGTTGCGAGCGACGTCCTCCAGGCGGTCCCGGCGGCGCTGCGTCCCGGCGGCGCAGGTTGACCGCCAGATGAAGGGGCAGCCGACACGCCCCCTCAAAAAAAGCGCTATAGCAGAGCCAGAAATTGCCAAAGGCAGCGCTGCATCAGTCCCCCAAAAAATGTGAGTTCCTGGATTTAAATATCTATATTCAGGATGGCTGTTCGCATACTGCCAACTATTTTAAGGAGGTGAATGCAAACAGATACCTCGACTTTAACAGTTGCCATCTTAAATAATGGAAGAAGAACATTCCATTCGGTCAAATGAAAAGAATCCGAAGGAATTGTTCTTCCACACAAAAATACCTACAACAACTAGAGAACCTGGAGGATCGTTTTAAACAAAAAGGGTATCCCAAACCCCTTATACAAGGAGCACGCCAGAGAGTGGACGAATTAGAACAAAGTGCTTGCTTGAAAAATAATAAACAGGGTAATGCAGAGGGGGGTTATAATGATGAATTTGATTCTGTTTTTCTAACTAGGTATTACACTTCACACACCAATATTTTTTTATAATTTTTTTTTTTTTTTTTTTTGTATAGGTAATATCACCAGCTCATATTATTGTGTCATGATTACTGGCACCATATGTAGTCCCCCAGTTATTCTTCTTTAGATGTTTTCCGTGTCCTGTGCAGTATCTCTCCCAGAAGTCCACTTGATGGCCCCCGTGGTGGTCTACACCCCGAAGTCATCAATTTTTACTCTAAGAGAGAGTGTGCAGCTGTTTCTGGAGACGGTCAACAATAACCTCTGCATGGTGGAATAATAGGTCACGATGTTTATCAGGATCAGTAGAAGCATCACCCACTCGATGATTATGATGGGGATTTCACGGATCTCGTCCCAGTCTTCATCATTATGGAATAATTCCTTTAATGTTTCATATCCAAAATAGAAAACTACACAGACAAAAGTCAGGCCACAGCAGGTGCATCTACTATGGTGGATGACTTTTTTTGCTCCTGGTAATTTATACATCTGGATGGACTGCCCAAGGTAGTATAAGGCTTCACATGTAATGGAAATTATCGTGCTGACAAAGTGTATCCTGGGATATTCTTCGGGGGACAATACATGCATAACAGCTGTGGAAAAACAGGAGGCCCACACAATGGCCAGCAGGATCCTCTGGATCAGGACCTGATGACCCCTGAACTCTTCAGTATGCATAACCATATACTTATAAATAAGAAAGGTTAGTACCAAAGTGCCAATGGACGTCCCTATGAATCCAATTCTGAATAATATGCTTTCGGGAAAGACATTTCCCACGTCACTGTGAAGGAAAAGAAACCAATGTTATTATGGATATTTCCTCACTCCCAACCCATGAAATAAGAATCATTTGCTTGTTTATCTTACCTGATGCTCATCAGTGGCGAGGCTGCATGGCCGAGGACGACCGTCATGATGTAGCTGGTGGCAAGCCAGGCCGCACACCAAAACGCCAACAGGAGGGGGACGAACCCCAGTCCTTTTAGCTCCATTTCAGACAAGTAGAAAAAGAAGACGCTAATCTCACTATTCTCACTAATCGCACTGGAACAGACTGAAGGCTCGGGCGGCTGTCAGTGGGATGTCAGGCCTCCAGCTGTCTATGACATCACATGTGACATGTCAGAATGACTGCTTGTTTCTTTGAGCTGCCATGATTTAGTATCTGCTATAGACAGAACCTGATGTTTTTACTATGGACCTTACAGACCTCAGAACCCAAGTAATTAGTGCAGGGGCTCCATTTTGATCATCTCATATTTCACATTATTTGAGTTCCAGGGCTCAGATACATTTGCACCCTCTATAGCAGTGGTCTTCAAGCTGTGAACCCCCAACCGCTGCAGAACCACAACTCCCAGCATGCCCAGACAGCAACTTTGCATAAGGAAATAGTCTAATTAAACTTTTCTTATATATAGAATCCCTGAAATCTCCAATCTCTCCTTTTATTGCTTTATGATCTGTGTTACTTATTTGTTAAAAACAATGTTTCTGATTGTCTTCCCCCCACACACTTATGGGCTATCTCTTCAAACGACTATTTGACCTAAAGCGTATAATTGATTTACATAAATAAGCCCCTTTTCATCCAAAAGAGTGAATCTTTAATTTTAAGGAATTCTTTAAGTGCTTTATTCGACCATAATGAAGTAAAGTCAAATCTCCATGTGATTTTAAACATTTTTTAAGTTCCTCCCATACTTAATTATATAGATATGCATGGGTGTAGTGAGTATCCCAGCTTCCAAAATCTCAAAAATATCCTTATAACGACCCATTAGGGTATGTTCACACTACAGTGTGTGAATGGAATCTCCGCTCGCTGAATTCAGTGAGCGAAGATTCAGACTGGTAGCCGGCGGTGGCGGTAGGACCGGGCGGCACTGAGCCGTCACCATTGACAGCTATGCAGTGCTCGCGGACTTCCGTGCAAAGAATGAACATGATCTTTCTTTGGGCGGAACAATTTCAGTGGCGCTGAACGGCTCTCGCGGAAACCCATTCACATTAATGTTAAGTTCACACCGCGGAATTCGGCTCTCGGAATTCCGCCCGTGGAATTCGGCTTGCGGAATTCCGCCCGTGGAATTCCGCGGGAATTCCGTAGTGTGAACATACCCTTAGAGAGAAAAAATAGGACTACATTTTCCCTCCTTCTCATAATAGTCTGCAATTTTAGTGCTAAAAAGTACCTAAAAAAAAAAAAAAGTGCCCAACCCCCATCGTGCTCAGCTAACGTTAAAGAAACATATTTCATTCTCGTGCTTTCCTGCCCCAAAGTAGTGAATTTAATAAAGAAATAAGAGCTTGGAACCATTTTTCTGATATCCATACAGTATAGAAACATAGAATGTGTCGGCAGATAAGAACCAATTGGCCCATTTAGTCTGCCCAATAATCTGAATCCTATCAATAGTCCCTGGCCCTATCTTATATGAAGGATAGCCTTATGCCTATCCCATGCATGTTTAAACTCCTTCACTGTATTTGCAGCGACTAGTGTTGCTCACGAATATTCGCAATTCAAATTTTAATCGCGAATATAGCATATTCGCGAATTTGCGAATATTGCAAATATAGCACTATATATTCATAATTACGAATATTCGCTTTTTTTGCGCATATGTGAAAATTTGTGCGCATATGCGCAAATTTGCGAATATTGAGCCCTCCCTTCATTAATGGTATAGAGAACTGTGACTAGTGCATCAACTCTGTGATTTTTTGCCCAATAAAACCAATAGGCTAATTGTGGTCTATGGGGATCTCACTGCATGTAAGATAAGCAGGACCGTCTCGGCAGTACAGTGGGATGGGAAACCGTCACTGGTTCGAGTCCCAGGGTGGACAGTGTTACAGTGTTGTGGTTAAACTTTACTTTCCTGGAAAAGCTGCTGAGTTGCCCATAGCAACCAATCAAATTGCTTCTTTCATTTTTCAGAGGCCTATTCAAAAATGAAAGAAGCGATCTGATTGGTTGCTAAGTATATAGTAAACATTCATATATGTGGTCAATATATAGTATACATTCATATATATGGGGGTAAGTATATAGTATACATTCATATATATGGGGGTCAGTATATAGTATACATTCATATATGGGGGTCAGTATATAGTATACATTCATATATATGGGGGTCAGTATATAGTATACATTCATATATATGGGGGTCAGTATATAGTATACATTCATATGTGTGGTCAGTATATAGTATACATTCATATATGGGGGTCAGTATATAGTATACATTCATATATATATAATGGGGGTCAGTATATAGTATACATTCATATATATGGGGGTCAGTATTTAGTATACATTCATATGTGTGGTCAGTATATAGTATACATTCATATATATGGGGGTCAGTATATAGTATACATTCATATATGGGGGTTAGTATATAGTATACATTCATATATATGGGGTCAGTATATAGTATACATTCATATATATGTGGTCAGTATATAGTATACATTCATATATATAGGGGTCAGAATATAATATACATTCATATATGGGGGTCAGTATATAGTATACATTCATATATACGGGGGTCAGTATATAGTATACATTCATATATATGTGGTCAGTATATAATATACATTCATATATATGGGGGTCAGTATATAGTATACATTCATATATATGGGGGTCAGTATATAATATACATTCATATATATGGGGGTCAGTATATAGTATTCATTCATATATATGGGGGTCAGTATATAATATACATTCCTATATGGGGGTCAGTATATAGTATACATTCATATATACGGGGGTCAGTATATAGTATACATTCATATATGGGGGTCAGTATATAGTATACATTCATATATATGGGGGTCAGTATATAATATACATTCATATATGGGGGTCAGTATATAGTATACATTCATATATATGTGGTCAGTATATAGTATACATTCATATATATGGGGGTCAGTATATAGCAGTGATTCCCAACCGCGGTGCCGCGGCACACGTGTGTACCGTTCAGCACTGCCCGTGGTGCCGCTGGATTTTGCCGTGATTTTTATTTTTTTTCACTATTATTTGTTTTTTAAATGTCCCGCCCCGGCCTGACGGCGCAGGGGGGAAGGGAAGTCTGCGTGCGCACTGCGCACACAGCGTCCCCCTCTATCTCCTGCGTTTCCTGTGTTCCCCTCCGTCCCCTGCGTCTGCCGCGTGACCCGTGTTCCCCTCCTTCCCCATCTGTTCCCTGTGTCCCCCGCATCCCCCTCCTTCACTCTCCGTCTCCTGCGTCCCCCTCCGTCCACCTCTCCCTTGCGGCGCAGTGAGACGGATATGGTGCCCTGGGGCGGAACGAGCTGCACCAGCGCCGTACTCCCGTGCCTCCTGTGGAACTGCAAGCTGTGCGGGCCGGCTTGCTTAAGGTACCGTACCCTTTCCACCCCTCTTTTCACCTTCTCAACCCTGTCTAAATCCCCCCACCGTCACCCAGGTCCACACTCTACCCCTCCCCCCCCCGACCCCGTCACTCATGTCCACCCCCCCCTGTCAGCCATGTCTGCCTTGTTTACCTCCCTGTCCATCTCTATCACCCATGTCCACCCCCCCTGTCAGCCATGTCTGCCTTGTTTACCTCCCTGTCCATCTCTATCACCCATGTCCACCCCCCCCTGTCACCCATGTCCACCCTCCCTGTCACCCATGTCCACCCTCCCTGTCACCCATGTCCACCCTCCCTGTCACCCATTTCCACCCTCCCTGTCACCCATTTCCATCCTCCCTGTCACCCATATCCACCCCCCCCAGTCACCCATGTCCACCCCCCCAGTCACCCATGTCCACCCCCCCAGTCACCCATGTCCACCCCCCCAGTCACCAATGTCCACCCCCCCCCCCCCCGTCACCCATGTAATCCCTCCCGTCACCCATGTAATCCCTCCCTGTCACCCATGTAATCCCCCCCTGTCACCCATGTCCACCCCCCCTGTCACCCATGTCCACCCCCCCTGTCACCCATGTCCACCCTCCCAGTCACCCATTTCCACCCTCCCAGTCACCCATATCCACCCCCCCAGTCACCCATGTCCACCCCCCCAGTCACCCATGTCCACCCCCCCAGTCACCCATGTCCACCCCCCCAGTCACCCATGTCCACCCCCCCAGTCACCCATGTCCACCCCCCCCGTCACCCATGTCCACCCCCCCCGTCACCCATGTAATCCCTCCCCGTCACCCATGTAATCCCCCCCTGTCACCCATGTCCACCCCCTCAGTCACCCATGTCCACCCCCTCAGTCACCCATGTAATCCCTCCCTGTCATCCATGTAATCCCTCCCTGTCACCCATATAATCCCTCCCTGTCACCCATGTAATCCCTCCCTGTCACCCATGTAATCCCTCCCTGTCACCCATGTCCACCCCCCCTGTCACCCATGTCCACCCCCCCTGTCACCCATGTCCACCCCCCCTATCACCCATGTCCACCCCCCCTGTCACCCATGTCCACCCCCCCTGTCACCCATGTCCACCCTCCCTGTCACTCATGTCCACCCTCCCTGTCACCCATGTCCACCCTCCCTGTCACCCATGTAATCCCTCCCCCGTCACCCATGTAATCCCTCCCCCGTCACCCATGTAATCCCTCCCCCGTCACCCATGTAATCCCTCCCCCGTCACCCATGTAATCCCTCCCCCATCACCCATGTAATCCCTCCCCCGTCACCCATGTAATCCCTCCCCCGTCACCCATGTCCACCCCCCGTCACCCATGTCCACCCCCACTCTGTCACCCATGTCCACCCTCCTGTTCACCCATTTGTCCCTTTGTTACCGCAGTCCACCCCTCTGTCACTCCTGTCCCTCTTTTACCCCCTTGTCCACCCCTCTGACCCCCTGTCTCCCCTCTCCACCCTCCTGTCACCCATGTCCACCCCCTGTCCACCCCTCTGTCACCCCTATGCCCCCGTCACCCATGTTCACTCTTCTACACCCATCTATCACCCTTGTACACCTCTCTACACCCCTCTGACACCCATTTACACTTCTCTACAACCCTCTGTCACCCATGTACACTCCTCTGTACCCCTCTGCCACCCATGTACACTCCTATACACACCTGTCACCCATGTCCACCCCCTCAGTCACCCATGTCCACCCCCTCCCTGTCACCCATGTAATCCCTCCCTGTCACCCATGTAATCCCTCCCTGTCACCCATGTAATCCCTCCCTGTCACCCATGTCCACCCCCCCGTCACCCATGTCCACCCCCCCGTCACCCATGTCCACCCCCCCGTCACCCATGTCCACCCCCCCTGTCACCCATGTCCACCCTCCCTGTCACCCATGTCCACCCTCCCTGTCACCCATGTCCACCCTCCCTGTCACCCATGTAATCCCTCCCCCGTCACCCATGTAATCCCTCCCCCGTCACCCATGTAATCCTCCCCGTCACCCATGTCCACCCCCCGTCACCCATGTCCACCCCCACTCTGTCACCCATGTCCACCCTCCTGTTCACCCATCTGTCCCTTTGTTACCCCAGTCCACCCCTCTCTGTCACTCCTGTCCCTCTATTACCCCCTTGTCCACCCCTCTGACCCCCTGTCTCCCCTCTCCACCCTCCTGTCACCCATGTCCACCCCCTGTCCACCCCTCTGTCACCCCTATGCCCCCGTCACCCATGTTCACTCTTCTACACCCATCTATCACCCTTGTACACCTCTCTACACCCCTCTGTCACCCATTTACACTTCTCTACAACCCTCTGTCACCCATGTACACCCATCTGTCACCCATGTACACTCCTCTATACCCCTCTGTCACCCATGTACACTCCTCTACACCCCTCTGTCACCCATGTACACTCATAGGCGTGCGCACAGGGTGTGCCGGGTGTGGAGCAAAAGGGGTAGCTGCCCCGGGCCCTGTAATTCCTGGGGGCCCAAAAGCAGCTCTCCCCTTTTGCCCCATAAAGCTGATAAAGGCTGGCGGGCCAGGCGTCAGGGGCCCGGCCAAAATGTTAGTAGGAGTGGGCGGGGGGGCGGGTTTGCGCCGCACGCTACCTTTATATGTTCGCCGCCGCTGTCACTCATTCCCAGGCAGCCAGTACCGCAATGGCTGTCTGGGAGATGGTCACGTGACATGACGTGTGGTGCATCATAGAGAGGAGCGGAGCATAGAGAGTCTCCCGCTCCTCTCAGTCCCCACACGGCCGCTTCCAGGATCAAGGCCGCAGCAAGGGACCCACCGCCGGGGGTATCCTCCCCTCACTTGCATAATCTGATAATCCCCTCCCCCGTACGTATCCTGTACTGATCCTGAGTTATATCCTGTATTATTCTAAAGAGCTGTACTCACTATTCTGCTGGTGAGGTCACTATGTACATACATTACATTACTTATCCTGTACTGATCCTGAGTTATATCCTGTATTATTCTAAAGAGCTGTACTCACTATTCTGCTGGTGAGGTCACTGTGTACATACATTACATTACTTATCCTGTACTGATCCTGAGTTATATCCTGTAGATCTTTTATTAAAATTTCAAACATAATAAAAAAATTACAAAACATAAACATATCATATCCGACAGAACATATCAATATAACGATCATAAAACCAAAACCATAGCATAAAATACAACACCGGTCCACCCCACACTCATTCCTGCACACAAACAAATATATACAATATTTACAAAAGACATATTCCTATAATACCCATAATACCCATACCATACTAATAAACTATATACACTAATACTAAATGTGAATTTCCTGGCCCAGTTGCAATACCAAAAACCCAATACCAGTAATATACCAAAAAGAATAACAACAACAACAATAATAATATATACAAAATAATAAAAACCAACACAAACAAAATAACACCACTTTTTTTTTTTTTTTTTTGGCCCTGAGCTGGTCCCGCATCCCATGCCCCCAGTACATGTTACCAGACGTCCATGAACCAGTCCAGGATTTTCTGTATATATAAAAGTCCCATACAAACCCCCTCCCCCCTTTTTAACCCACCACCCAACCTAAACTAAACCCAAACCCCAGGTGGCATCACACAATATATACAGTATATACATTACATAAAATATACACAGACTAACAATATATACAATACATAAGTATACAAATAGACTACAACAATAAATACAATAACAAGTACATATAACACTATAAGCCAAACAACAAACCCCTAAAGCTCAAGTTCAGCGCCTGCAAGCCCTATATTACCATAAACCAACTGCTCAAAACAAAAAGACTAATGTGCCAGCATCAGCCCACCACCAGGGGGAGACAACAGGCTAAGGCACTTTAAAGGCAGAGCCCCTCCATAGACGAGAGGCCCTGCCAGCACCCAGCCTCTCGTACTCCAGAGAACGCACCTTCACCAGGTCACCGAGAATGTTCCTAACCACCACATCCACAGGGAGGATTTTACGCTGCGTCGACACTAAACACCGTGCGTTCCACGTGTAGTACCTAACCACTGAGCTGACTAGGAATAAAGTGCACCGGTCCCAGCCTCCAAGGTTTCTGAATGCCCCATAGGCCCATTCCGCATAGGAGAGACTGGCCAGCCAAGGCCAACCAATGGAAGCGCCCACCCTGGTGTAAACCTCTGTGTTAAAGGGACAATGAAGCAGAAAATGCTCCATGCTTTCCAGCATGCCTCCACACTCTTCGCGGGGACATCCCCGGTCATCAGAGCTCCTGCACTTCAGATTGTCCCTCACACACAGTTTCCCGTGGAAGCAGCGCCAAGTCAAGTCCCAAAACTTCAAGGGGATCCTGATAGAATTCAAAAGCTCTAAACCCACCTCCAGATCCCGACTTGGGCAGTCCTTGAGCGCCAATGGCCTCTGGAAATGAGAAGACAGGACCCTCTTGTCAAGGAATTTCCTCGACAGAGTCCTAATCTCCCCCATCCCCAGACCCCACCGACGAATAACCTTCAGAACCGGGGTAGTGTAAGACGGGAGATGCCCGTGTGGTGTGCGAAGATCCTTCACTTGCCCTCCTGTCTCCCATTCCTGGAAGAAAGGCCAAAACCATCCCCTACAGGAGGATACCCACGGAGGAGCCCTCTCTGACCAGAGGTTTGCTATATTGGTCTTAAGAAAGGTATTCACTAGGAACACCACAGGGTTGACCATACACAACCCCCCTAGTCTCCTCGTACGGTAAGTAACCTCCCTCTTCACTAGGTTCAGTCTGTTCCCCCATAACATCTGGAAGAACACACTGTAGACCCGAGTCCAAAGAGGTTCTGGCAACATGCATACACTGCCCAGATATATCAGTAAAGGGAGCAGGAATGTTTTGATCAGGTTAACCCTTTCCCCGAGGGTCAAAGACCAACCCTTCCACTGATCCACCTTCTGAGCGGCGATCTTAAGCCTGCTGTCCCAGTTTTGTTTGGGGTAATCCCCTTGGCCAAATTCGATGCCGAGAACTTTTGCAGATTCCTGGGGCTCTGGAAGGGCGTCCGGGAGATCAAAACCAGGATCTCCCCCTCCCAGCCAGAGACTCTCGCACTTATCCAGGTTGATCTTGGACCCTGATGCCTCCGAGTAGCGGTCCACCTCTGACATCACCCATTGGCCTTCCTCTTGTGAGGAGACAAACACGGTGACATCATCAGCATACGCTACCGCCCTCAGAGCCAAATCCGGCACCGCCAGGTCCATTCTCACCCCCGCCAACGGTCCACAATCAATCCTCCTAAGGAAAGGATCAATTGCAAACACGTACAGCAACGGGCTCAAAGGACAACCCTGACGGACGCCAGACCCAACCTCAAAAGAGCGGCCAATCCAACCATTCACAAGCGGGAAACTCTCTGCCCCTGCGTACAAGGTCTTAAGCCAATCAACAAACCCCCCCGGCAGGCCATATCTCAGAAGAACAGACCAGAGGTATTCATGGTTAACCCGATCAAACGCTTTTGCCTGATCCAAGGACAGCAAGTACCCCTTCCAGTGGCCAGCCCTACCCTGCTCCACAGCCTCTCGGACACTGAGCACAGCACTAAATGTACTGCAGCCCGGAACAGAGCAATGCTGAGCCCCCGAAAGGAGCCGGGGTGCAAACTCCACCAGCCGGTTAAACAGCACTTTTGCCAGAATCTTTCGGTCCACATTGAGAAGCGCTATGGGACGCCAATTCTCAATGTGGGACGGGTCTTTACCCTTTGACAGGATGATCAGCGCTGACCTCCTCATTGACTTTGGCAGAGTGCCCGAGGATAGACACTCATTAAAAACCCCAGTCAAGAGGGGAACCAAAGTGTCCTTAAAGGTCTTATAGAACTCAGATGTTAAGCCATCCGGACCGGGTGACTTCTTGAGGGCAAGCCCATCAATAGCCATCCTGACTTCCTCTTCCCGGATCATCTCTGTCAAAACGTCAAGAGAGGAGTCTACTCCTGGTTCAGGGACGGTTTCAGCCAAGAAAGCTGATACCTTATCTCGATCTAGATCCTTCCTTCCCAAGAGGTGCGAGTAGAAGGATCTGACGACCTCCAGGATCCCTGATCTGGACCTTTTCAAGGATCCCGTACTATCAATCAGTCCTGAGACTATTTTACTATTCACTGACATCTTGCAGTTTCTGTAAGGGTCGGGCGAGCGGTACTTCCCGTAATCCCTCTCAAAAACCAAAGATGCGTGTCTGTCATACTGGCACTTCATCAACAAGGACTTCACTCTGGAGATATCGTCACGACTACCTCCAGTCGAGACAAGGTTCTCAAGTTTCTTCCTCAGGCCCTGGTACAAACGGTACCTGTTTAGGCTTCTGAGGCCCGAGAGATGGCGGAAGAATCTCGCAACCCTTTCCTTGAAGATCTCCCACCACTTTGACTTACTGCTACAAAGGCCCAGCAATGGTACCTGGCTCTGAAGAAAATCCTCAAAGGACTGTCTTATCTCCGCTTCTTCCAAGAGAGACGAATTCAGCTTCCAATAGCCTCTGCCCATCAGGGGGGTCTCTGTGACATTCAGAGAAAACAAAATTAAACAGTGATCGGAGAACTCCACCTCAACAACAGACACTGCTGAAGATACGGCCTCCTCCTTTAAAAAAAACCTATCTATCCTAGACCTACAACTACCCCTATGATAGGTGAATCCCGCGTGGCCTGGGGTGTGCCGGATGTGGACATCCACCAGGCGAGCCTCACTCGCTATGCTATTAAGGGCGACGCTATCATAAGTCAGCTTGTCTCTGGTACCTCCCCTGTCTTGGGGCCTCGTGACAGCATTAAAGTCCCCTCCAAAGACCACCTGCCGACTTGTAAAAAGATAGGGCTTGATCCTCATAAAGAGACACTTCCGGTCCCACTTAGACTGTGGGCCGTAGATGTTAATAAGGCGAAGTTCTTGTCCCTTCATGAGGACATCTAAGATCAGGCACCTCCCCATTTCTAACTCGATAACCCGTCGGCATTCTACCGATGCGGTAAAAAGGACCGCCACTCCGCTATACGGCTCGGCCCCAAGAGACCAGTAGGAGGGCCCATTCCTCCACTCTCTTTTAGCCTTGTAGATAGATGACATATCTGTTAGCCTGGTCTCTTGCAAAAATAAAATATCAGCATTAATATGGGCAAAAAAATCATAGGCCGCAAATCGAGCCGTATCTGACTTTATGCTGGCAACATTAATGGATGCCAGAGTCAACGGAGAGGGTGCCGCCATCAAGGGTGATTGAGTTAGACAGCTTTCTTTTTCCCACCATCCTTCCCATCCACCCCACCACCCTCTTCATCAGATGATGGTTTACCCCTTTTTAGTGAGATGGATGTGTCCATTTTCCCTTTATTTATATTTTCCTCGTCCCCTGACTCTGAGCCAGTCCCCCCCCCCTGAAGACATAGGTTCCCCAGGGAGACAGGACTCAGGGTCCCCTGTGGGCCCCACCGCAACATCCGGAACCTCACCCCCAGCCTCCTCCTCCGAAGAGGAAATGTCGCGGAGGGCTCGGAACCGGTTGGAGAGACCAATCAGAGGGGGGTCAGTTGTACCTTCCTTTGGCATCTGGCGGGTGGGAGAAGATTTTAAATCTCCCTTTTTCTTATTCCTCCGAGTACCCCGCTTTGTTTCTGCCCATCTCCCTCTGTCCTCATCCGCGCTCTCACCATGGGAGGACAGCGAGGAGACAGTATCCTCCTCTTTGTGGATCCTTCCAGTCTCCTCATCCAGTTCACTATCCCCCAGGGCCTCAGCAGTAACACTGGTCGCAGGGACAGGATCAGAAGCCACCTCAGCTGGCTGATGCTCCTGTGACTCCCGAATCTCCCTATCCCTTTGACGCTTCTTGAGACGCTTCAGTTAGGCAGGCGTCTTCTGCTTACTTTTCTTCCCTGGCCCCTGCACCCCTTCATCCCCGCCAGCCATCCCCCCAGCAGAGTTCACCTCATGGCTTACCCCCACTGGGGCAACAACCGCGTTGACAAAGGAACGAGGGCAGCGACTGAATGGGTGACCTAAGTCACCACACAGGTGACACCTAATCTCTGCACAAGATGCAGCGAGATGGCCTATTTCCCCACACAGAGTGCACTTCTGCACAGTGCAATTGGCACTAAAATGTGTGGGGTCACCACATCTGTGACAGAGCTTCGGCTGACCCTGGTAGAAGATCTGGATACGATCCCTTCCGAGGAAGGTTGCAGATGGTATATGGGTAACGGTGTTTCCTGAAAGCTTAAGCTTGACCATAAACGTCCAGGCCCCTGACCAGATGCCATATTCATCCCTGTTCTTTTTTGGGACCTCCACCACCTCTCCATACCGACCTAGCCACGTCATGATGTCAATACAAGAAAGTGATTCGTTACGGGTTAAAACGGTCACTTTCTTGACATTGTTTTGGCGAGACACCGCCTGAATGGCAAAGTCTCGCCAGCCGGGCTCATTCTTTACCAGCTCATAATTCGACCAGAAGAGCTCAAGCCCCTCTGGCCGAACAAAGCTGATATCGAACTCAGGGGTACCATAAGGATGTATCAAGGCGTAGATGTCAGCTGCCTTAAAGCCCAACTTCAGCAGAAGCTCAACAACTTTAGATCTTGGAGGACATGTATCACTGCCTCTCCACCTCAGCCGGACCACATTCCTTCGGAGACCACCTGGCCCGGCTGTTGGGAGGGACCACACAGTATCCCCCCCCTTTCCTCTCGGAAGGCTGAAAGACCATGTCTTTCTATCCAAAAGGATAGATCAATCTCCCTACCCTCTACATTGATTGATCTCTCCCCTCTCCTTAAGGCCCCCAGGAGACGCTGCTGCAAATTGCCCCCCCCAGAGCCAGAAGACGAGGAAGGTGCCCCCCTCCCCCCAGCGGTGACTTTTGCGTAGCTGCGTACCGGTGCTGCCACCGCTGGGGGTGCAACTGGACCAGGCCCTACATCCCCACCACTAATCTGTGCCCCTTCACCACCCTCCTCCACATAATCCATACTTACACCATTATTGCCTGTTTTAGCTGATGTGCCCCCCATACCTCCACCCGTGCTACAGCCCATACTACAATTCACTCCAACATTAACCTCCTCATTCATACTGGCTGGACCGATGCGTTCTGGTGCAGATAGTGTACCATCAGCATCACTGGGTACCAGAGCTGGAGCCACCACCACAGGACAGGTCACCAGTCCTTTATACAAGGACCGGGAAGCCTGCCTAGCCTGTTTATTAGCGGCCCCAGCCCTGTTTTTACTGGTACCCTCCGCCTCATCAGTACTGGAGTTTTCTGCTCCTGGGCGCCGCTGTTCTGGATTAGCGGCGCCAATACAAAATAAAGGTTTTAGTCCAGTCTTTCTGGGAGGCGAAGACATCTTGGCCCCAGCAGCTCTTTCACGATGACACCGCTGCTCCAAAGGAACAGCATGTCAACGTTCAGAGCCACCGGAGCTTCGGCAGCTGACTCTGGCACAAAGCCCCCCCCCCCCCTCCCGTTAGGGAGCAGCCCAATGTGCCAGAGCCATCCATGCCCATCGCTGGGCAAATATCACTGTCCGACCTCACAGCCGATACATTGTCTGCTCCACCACTGTTACTACAAACAGCGATGGAGCTCACCGCCACACTAGACTCCATACTCTCCCCACTCTCCTGCACTGAGTCCACAGCAGAACTCAGGCTGGGCTGAGAAATGGGGTTCACACAGTGAGCTGACCCTGCGGCCAGTCCGGGGGGCTCAGGGAGGGGGGTATATACAAATGTTACCTGCTCCTGGAGCTTGGTCTTCTTTAGCTTCTTTTTCCTTCCCCCAGGTGCCTCCTCTGGTAACTCATCCCCAAACGTGAAGTCCTGGAGGCGACCTGGGGACTCCAGGAGCTGGATCTGGGCCATCAGCGCCCCTCCCTGGTGACTGGTGCTGCTCTCATCCCCCGAACCGCCAGAGCCACGGCCAGATGACATCGCCACTTGCCCTGCAGGGAGCCCACTGTATGGGGTCAGATGTTGCAGACCCCCGGGTGGATTTGGCTCAACATTATCGGCCTCCGCAGCGTCTCCTTCCTCCTCCACCCGTGGCTGAAGCCCCCTCAGCCGTCTCTGCTTCTCTCTCTCCATTGTATGAAAGCGGTCTTCATTTAAAAGTTTTTCCCTAAATGGCCCGCTGTTCTCTAAAATAAAAGTTCTCTTCTTCTCCAGTATCCTTATTTCATTTTTCAGCTGTTTAATCCGGGCTGACAGCTCAGCTTTCTGTCGTTTCGCCGCAGTTTCCATCAGGGCTTTTGCTTCCCGTACCTCCTCCTGGAGCCTATACAAGCTGCCCCTTGCTTCCTCATATCCACGGATGTGTTCTGCCACACGAGAGTTATGGGGGACTCCAGACTCCCGGGCCCTAGGCATCCCCCAATCCTCCTCCACACATCCGTGGGCATTTAGCTTTGCTCCAGGAGGAGTATCACAGTCCACATTGTCAGGCCTTGTTGTCACAGTACCTTTGCTTCCGGAACTTCTTGCACTTGTAGTCCCACAACTTGCAGGGCCAGCCTTGCGGCTGCTCTTTGTCTCTACGGGTTCAGGGGTGGCTGGAGATGCATCGCTGCACCTCCTGGCAGAGCGCCTCAACCCGGAGACCTCTGATGCACTTCCTGACGCTGGTCCCTCCACACCTGGTCGCTGGCTCCCCCTGCCCCCCGCGGACCTGATTCGGGGGGCAGGTGTTGGGGTTCTCCTCTCCTCGCTCATGCCTGAACACACGCTCTCCCTCTGGGGAAGGAAGAACGTTGTCCGGCACAGATGACACGGCAGAGCTCAGAGCGCACACACCAAACAATCCAGCAAACGCTTTCCTCCACACTCAGCAGACTCACAGGAAGATGCTCCCTCTAGTGGCCAGACTCCAGAGCTGTACTCACTATTCTGCTGGTGAGGTCACTGTCTACATACATTACTGATCCTGAGTTATATCCTGTAAATCTTTTATTAGAAAAATATAAATCATAACAAAACATAAACCAGCACAACTTTGCCATAACGGAAAACAACAACATTGAAATAACATAAACCCAAACTTTACATTTAAATAAAAGAACAAAAATCCTGCCTAACCGGCCAGCCCAGCTTTCCTACTAGAACTAGAAATATTATAACTACACCTTTCATAGACAAACAACACACTCATAAGAAACATAAATATAGCACTATTTCGCTTTAACTCAAAACACCCAAACTCGGGAAAAATCATACATTACAAATAGAAAACACAACAAGCACTCACACTGCACACCATGTTTTTTTTTTAAAATAATAATAATAATTATAATAATAATAACAACACTATACCACACTCACACATGCACACATATATATCCATATATTAACTACATTTAACCAAGAAACCAAAAATAAATAAATAAATAAATTAAATTCAACTCAAAATACCCAAACTCGGGAAAATATCACAGAAAACACAATACACACATGCTTACACACATCTTTACTACATACTACATATATAAACCAAAGAAAATAAATCCACAACGGGATACTAAAGAAACATTACTACAAAAACAAAACTGGTTCGACTGCCATGTCTATCTCTACTATAAATACTATATACTTTAAAAAAAAAAAAAAAAAATTTTTTTTTGTAATAATATAACATTATACATACTATATAAATAACTAACTATATACACTACTATGTACAATACTATACACAAACTATATACACCTATAAATAAACAGAAAACACACCTACAAATATAAAAGAACATTCTACACTAAACTGACCCTTCACCCACACCACCCGCCCTCCTGTACATGGGTCAGAGTTTTTTCCATACAGTTCATAGTCCTCAATGTCCAGTCCACGACTCGCCCATGCCAGGTCCACCAAAAGAAAAGACCACCACCACCCACAAATATACCCTCCCAACCTAGAACTCCTCCCAACCAACTTAACCATTACCAGCTTTAACATACATAAGCAAACAATACAACCCACTTTAGGCCCAAGTTCGGTGCCTGTAAGCCCTTCATAACCATAGCATCTGAAAACAAAACAAAAAGCTAGGGTGCACATGCATTAGCCCACCACCAGGAAGAAGGAAGGCAATCCTGATACATACAAAATGTATATTCTTTCCCTAACTGCACCCTACCTCTCACCCTACCATTATCCCTAAAGATAAACTGACCCTAGTTGACTCCAGCCGATGGAAGCGCCCACCCGGTTGTAGACCCTTATATTAAAGGGACAATGAAGCAGGAAATGGTCCATGCTTTCCAGCATGTCCCCGCACTCTTCTCGGGGACATCCCCGGTCATCAGATCTCCTGCACTTCAAATTGTCCCTCACATATAGCTTCCCCTGAAAGCAGCGCCAGGCCAAGTCCCAAAACTTCTGGGGGATCCTTTTCATATTTAAGAGATACAACCCCACCCTCAGATCCCGACCTGTGCAGTCCCTGAGCGCCAGAGGCTTCTGGAAGTGGGTCAACAGAACCCGTTTGTCAAGGAACTGCCTTGACTGGGTCCTGATCTCCCACACTCCCAGACCCCACCGACGTATCGCCTTCAGAGTCGGGGTAGCGTAAGCCGGAAGATGCCCATGGGGCGTACGGAGGTCCTTCACTTGCCCTCCTGTCTCCCATTCCTGGAAGAAAGGCCGAAACCATTCCCTGCAGGAGAGTACCCACGGAGGAGCCCTCTCTGACCAGAGGTTTGAAATGTTAGCTTTCAAGAAGGTGTTTGTTAAGAACACCACAGGGTTTACCATAGATAAACCCCCTAGTCTCCTTGTGCGGTACGGAACCTCTCTCTTGACTAGGTTCATCCTGTTCCCCCATAACAGTTGGAAAAACAGGCTGTAGATCCTAGTGTAGTAGGCATCTGGCAAGATACATACACTGCCAAGATAGATAAACAAGGGGAGCAGGATACGATTTGATCAGGTGTACCCTTTCCCTGAGGGTCATAGACCAACCCTTCCACTGATCCACCCTATGAGTGGCATCCTGTAGCTTACCATCCCAGTTTTTGGTGGGATAATCATCCTGGCCGAATGTGATGCCCTGAATTTTTGCTGAGTCTTGGGGCCCTGGGAGGGTGTCCGGGAGATCAAAAGTGGGATCTCCCCCTCCCAGCCAGAGACTTTCACACTTATCCCGGTTGATCTTAGACCCGGATGCCTCCGAGTAGCGTTCCACCTCCGACATCACCACATCGACCTCCTCTCTCGAGGAAACGAAAATGGTGACATCATCAGCGTACGCCACCACTCTCTGGGCGACATCCAGTTCCGCCAGACTCATCCCGACTCCCGCCAACGGCCCACAATCTACCCTCCGGACGTAGGGATCAATTGCGAACACGTATAAAAGCGGGCTCAAAGGACAACCCTGACGGACTCCGGACCCCACCTCAAAAGAGCGGCCAGACCACCCGTTCACCAGCGGGAAACTCTCTGCCCCTGCATATAAGGTCTTAAGCCAATTAATAAAAGCACACGGTAAGCCATATCTCAGGAGGACGGACCAGAGGTACTCGTGGTTCACCCGATCAAATGCTTTGGCCTGATCCAGGGACAGCAAGTACCCCTTCCAGAGACCTGCACTACTCCGCTCCACTGCCTCCCGGACACCGAGAACAGCACTTAAGGTGCTTTGGCCTGGAACAGAGCAGTGCTGGGCCCCCGAAAGGAGCCGGGGTGCAAACTTCACCAGCCGATTAAACAGTATCTCTGCCAGAAGCTTCCTGTCCGTATTGAGAAGAGCTATGGGCCTCCAATTCTCAATATGGCTGGGATCTTTACCCTTTGAGAGAAGAATCAGGGCTGACCTCCTCATTGACTTCGGCAGAGTGCCCGAGGAGAGACACTCATTGAATACCTCAGTCAAGAGGGGAGCTAAAGACTCCTTAAAGGTCTTGTACCACTCGGATGTTAAGCCATCCGGACCTGGTGACTTTTTGGGGGCAAGCCCCTCAATCGCCAGTCTCACTTCCTCTTCCCTGATTTTTTTTGCCAAAACATCAAGAGAGGGGTCTACCCCTGGCTCAGGAATGGTTTCAGCCAGGAAAGCCGACATCCCGTCTCGATCTAGATCCTTCCTTCCCAAGAGATGCGAGTAGAAGGATCTGACGACCTCCAAGATCCCTGATCTGGACCGATTCAGAGATCCTGTACTATCAATCAGTCCTGAAATGACTTTACTACTCACTGACATCTTACAGTTTCTGTAAGGGTCGGGCGAGCGGTACTTCCCGAAATCCCTCTCAAAAACCAAAGATGCGTGCCTATCGTACTGACACCTCATCAGCAAGGACTTCACTCTGGAGATATCCTCCCGGCTACCTCCAGTCGAGACGAGAAGCTCGAGTTTCCTCCTCAGTCCCTGATACAGGCGATACCTATTCAGGGACCTGAGGCTCGAGAGCTGGCGGAAGAACCCCGCAACCCGCTTCTTGAATATCTCCCACCACTCTGACTTACTACTACATAGGCCCAGTAAAGGTACCTGACTCTGAAGAAAATCCTCAAAGGACTGTCTTACCTCTGCTTCCTCCAGGAGGGACGAATTCAGCTTCCAATAACCTTTACCCATCCGAGGGGTCTCTGAAACATTCAGGGAAAACAAAATCATACAGTGATCGGAGAACTCCACCTCAACCACGGACACTGCAGAAGAGACAGCTTCCTCCTTCAAATAAAACCTGTCTATTCTAGACCTGCAGCTACCTCGATGATAGGTGAAACCCGCGTGGCCTGAGGGGCTCCGGATGTGGGCGTCCTCTAGGCGAGCTTCCCTAACTATGCTATTGAGAGCTATGCTATCATAAGCCAACCGATCATTGGAGCCTCTCCTATCTTGGGACCTTTTGACAGTATTGAAATCCCCTCCAAAGATCACCTGTCGGCTTGTAAAGGGCTTAATCCTCATAAAGAGATCTTTGCGGCCCCACTTGGTTTGTGGGGCGTAGATGTTAATAAGCCGGAGCTCTTGCCCCTTCATGAGGACATCTAAGATCAGGCACCTCCCCATTTCTAACTCAATAACCCGTCTGCATTCAACAGGAGCGGTAAAAAGGACCGCCACCCCACTATACGGCTCAGCCGCAAGAGACCAGTGGGAGGGGCCACGCCTCCACTCTCTCCTGGCTTTTACCAGAGAGGCAAGATCTGACAACCTGGTCTCCTGCAGATACAAAATATCGGCTTCAACACGGCCGAGAAAATCAAAGGCTGCGAATCTAGCCGTATCAGACTTTATACTGGCACAGTTAATAGATGTCAGTGTCAATGGGGTGAGTGCCGCCATCATGGGTGATTGAGATAGACGGCCCTAACCCCCTCATTTTTGTTTCTTCTTTACCCCCTCATCCCCAGATGAGGAGGCTTCCTTGTCTTTGGACCGTTTTTTTGATTCTGACTGGTCCATTTTATAATCCCCATCTCCGCCTGGCTCCGATTTGGCCCCATCCCCTGCGGAAATTGCCCCATCAGGACAGGGCCCAGTTCCCCCTGGAGTTTCAGGACTAACCTCAGGAGCAGGGCCAGAAGCTACCCCTGCCACATGGGAACTCTCCAGTTCCCTGCTCCTTCTCCGATTAGCCTCCCGCCTCAGCCTGGCAGGACTTTCTCTTCACTGACCCTGTTGCACCTTCACCCGCACCCGTGCCCTCCCCAGCTGAGGCAACGTTACTGCTCTCCCCAGCCAAGGTGACCGTCGCACGGGCAAAGGCGCTAGGACAACGGCTGAAAGGGTGTCCTAAGACACCACACAGATGACACCTGATCTGCCTACAGGATGCGGCAAGATGACCTACCCCACCGCACAGTGCACAGACCTGCACGGTACAGGCTGCGCTAAAGTGAGTGGGGCTGCCACACCTGTGACAGACCTTGGGCTGCCCCTGGTAGAAAACTTGGATTCTGTCTCTCCCAAGAAAAGCAGCTGATGGGATGTGGGCAACAGTGCTCCCCGAACGCTTCAGTTTGACGGAAAACGTCCAGGCCCCAGACCAGATCCCATGTTCGTCATAGTTCTTTTTTGGCATGTCCGTCACATCCCCATATCGGCTAAGCCAGGTCATAATGTCATAGCAAGATAGTGACTCGTTACGTGTCAAAACGGTCACTTTCTTGGCCAGATTCTGACGGGATATCGCCTTTACGGCGAAATCCCGCCAGCCGGGCTCGCTTTTCACCACCTCATAATTCGACCAGAAAAGTTCCAGACCCTCTGGCCGAACAAAGCTGATGTCAAACTCGGAAGTACCATAGGGGTGGATCAGGGCAAAGATGTCACTTGCCCTGAATTCCATCCGGAGGAGGAGCTCAACCACCTTACCCCGAGGCGGACGCGCATCTTCGCCCCTCCACACTAAACGGACCACATTCCTACGGCCACTTTCCTGGCCGGATGTCGGGAGGGACCAGACCACCTCCCCGTTTTGTTCTCGGAAGGCGCCTAAGCCATGTCTTTCTATCCAAAAAGACAGGTCAACCTCACCCCTCCCCTCTACATGGATTGACCTGTCTCCCCTACGTAGAGCCTCCAGGAGGCGCTGTTGCAAGTGACCCCCAGAGCCAGACGGAGATGGGGATCCCCCTGATCCCCCGGCAGTGACGCTGGCATAGCTTCTCTGAGAAGCAGCCACTACCGGGGGGGCAGTCGAACCAGGAACTGACCCAGAGGCCAAACCTGGACCCTTATTCTTAACAGCCATAACACCTCTCTCTGTCATTCCACTACCACTCCTCACCTGTATTTCACTAGCACCCCTCTCTTGGACTACACTTGCACCCCTCTCTTGCACTCCTCTTGCACCCCTCTCTTGCACACTACTTGCACCCCTCTCTTGCACACTACTTGCACCCCCCTCATCAACACTGCTACCACAACTCCTCCCATGCACACCACTATAACTCACATTCTGCACATTACCATTTTTATTCACATTTTTCCTTTCACTTTCACTCTTGCGTTCACTCTCCCTTGGAGTGTTACAGACTGGGCTGGCTGGGTCTTTTGCTTCATGTTTAAGGGTTGCCGGTTTCAGGATTGGTGCTGCATAGTTCTTTCTTCCTGTGTCTTTGGGTGCAGACACAGGCTCCGCCTCTGAAATGGGTGGCCACTCCCCCTCACAAAAAGACTGTCCCTCCGGACTAACTCCCGCTACAGCTGATGTGCAGGGAACCTCCCACTTTATAGCGGAGTGCCCCCTGGCGCCAGAACCAGTATCAAACACGCCACCTAGGGGACCGCCCCCTGAACCAACAAGGTCCAGCGCCCGGACACTCCCCCCCCCCCCTCACAGGAGAGTGCCCTGCGGTGCCAGGACCTGTACCGCCCACTTCAACCAGGGGACCGCCCCCCGAACGGGTGAATCTGCCGCCATTTTCCGGTGCCTGGACACCCTCCCCCCTCACAGGAGGGTGCCCTTTTTTTTCTATAGCACCCGCGGCCATTTTGGGTGCGCTACTGTATCCCCCATGCTGGCCCCGCTCCACTACAGAAACGGGGTCTGGCAGATTGGGGGACCCAGCACCCTTTTCAGCCGACCCAGACTGCTGGAAGGGAGAAAAGACAAACTTAACTCCTTGTGTCTTCTTCCTCTTCTTGCCCTTTCCTTTCTTCTTCTTCTTTCCCTTCTCCTCTGGGCCCAAATCATCCCCGAAGGAAAAGTTTTCCAGACGGGGCGGGGGACTCCTGCATAACAATTGCCCGCAGGAGACCCCCATCTGCCAAGCCGCTTCCATCACTGCAGTCACTGCCGTCATCATCATCATCATCCTCCTCACTGGAGGGAGGTAAGGCCACCTGAGCCGGGTTTACATAGTCCTCACTGAGGGTAAGTGGGGGGTCTGGGGTAACAGTAGTGGTGGTACACACAGGTCCAGTATCCATATCCGCCTCACTCTAATCCCCCTCCTCACCTCCCTCCATCTCTTCCTCCTCACTCTGGCAGTCATCTTGGTTACTCACTTGTCCTGAGACCTTCATGCTGGAGAAACGATCCTTGTTCACAAGTCTCTCGCTGAGTATACCACCTCCCTCCACAATGTCCGATCTCAGCCTCACAATCTCATCCACCTGTTTCTTCAGAGCTCTCACCTTGGTGGAAAATGCTGCCCTCTTGGTCTTTGCTGCATTGTTTGCTTGGTAGCTGGAGGGGCAAGCTGTGCATAACTAGCTTGCCCCCTGACTGGTGAGCAGTTAAGGGGTTAAGAAATATACAGGCAATGTTTTTTAGCCCCCTCCCCCGCCTGTAAAAACTTGTTGCTAACTATAGTGGTATGTCCCATGGGTGGGGGGGAAGGAGTGCACCAATCAGGGGTCTAATAGTTTCCCGGGCTTTCAGGGGCCCTCCCCTGGGTATTTATAGCTGTGGTGCCTCCCTTTCCCCCTCAATCTGCCCAGGACCCGGAGTTTTGACTGCTGGCTGGTATGTGTCTGCCCCTTATTTGTGGCCTGGATGGAGCAGATGGGTGAGGGCTGGCATGCTCCCTTGTGGCTGAGCTGGCCTCCCCTCCTGTTGCACCCTTGGCGGGTTCAGGAGGCTGGCGGACCTCTTATCAGTCCTGCCCTCCTTTCCCACTGTAATCCCTTTGAGCCTTGTCCCGTTCTTTTGCCCTCTCCCCTGCCTGTACTTTGATCCCTCTCTCCTGGGTGCTCCTGGAGCAGGCTCTGATTACCTACTTGCCCCGTCCGTCTCTTTTTTCCCCCCTGTTGCGGTCCCCTTCGTCTGCCTCCCCCCCCCCCCCTGTTGCGGTCCTTACCATAACCCCCCCTCCCGCCTGTTTGTCCCCTCCGCTCTGGAGGTGGCGGCCCCTGGGTGGCTGCTGCTGTTTTAACCCCCTTTAACGTTTGCGCAAATGGACGTTTATTAACGTCCATTTGCGCGTCCCCAGCTATAATCCGCGCTCACATAGTGAGCGCGCATTATAGCTGTTGGGTCCCAGTTGCTATTAGCGACCAGGACCCCTGATAATGCCGGACATCGCCGATCTGGCAGATGTCCGGCATCACCTTTTCAGACGCGGCGATCAAAGTCATCGCCGCGTCTGAAAATGTAATTGAACGCATCCCGGCTGCTCAGCGGGCTGATTGGGACCATCGCGATAAAATCGCGATGTCCCGATCAGCTGGGACGCAGCAGGAGGGTCACTCACCTGCCTCCTGCGCGTCCGCTCCTCAATTGATTGCTCCAAGCCTGAAATTCAGGCTTGAGCAATCAATCATTGATAACACCGATCATTGCCATGTTACTACATGGCAAGTGATCGGTGTCAGGTTCAGTGTGTGCAGTGTTATAGCTCCTAGGGGAGCTATAGCATTGCAAAAAAAAAAAAAAAAAAACTGTTGAAGTATTTGAATAGTTAAGTTAATAAAGATCTTTTAACCCTTGCAATTTTACACGTTTGATCACCCCCCTTTTCCCCATCATAAAATAAAATAAAAAATAAAAATTAATAATAAAAAAAAAAAAGAAAAAGAAAAGAAAAGAAAAATACCATAATAGTAATGATAAAAAATTAAAATCTATAAATAAAATAATAATACATAAAATACTGTATATTACAACAACATACACATGTGTGGTATCGCCACGTGCCTACATGTCCGTAGTATAAAAAAATAAATAAATTAATTAATTAATTAAAAAAATTAATAAATAAATATAGTCATTTAAGGCGCTCCGTCTATGGCGTACGTGTATAATATAAAAAAAAAAAAAAAAAACATTACAAATTTATTAATTAATGAATAAAATACATAAATAAGTAATATTACTTGAATAAATTTCACAGTCCAAAATAGCGTATTTTTGACCCCTTTTTATACCGTAAATATGAAAAACAGCGATCTCAAACTCTGATCGAAACGACAATGGTACTGCGGACAGCTTCAGATCACAACGCCAACTATATGAGCCCTCATACCGTCCCCACTCCATTGCCCGGCTCCTTACCCCCACCACACTAGCACTCCCCCCCTGCCCACTGCTGCTGCTGCCCCTCCCCCTTTTTCCTCGTGCTCTTCCAGTGCTCCCCATGGTTCTTGCATCCATTGCGCCCCCCCCACGCCTCCCCATCACCTCTCTGCCCCGAGTTCCCAACCCCCCCCTTCCCCCACTGCTGCCACTGCTGTCCTCCTTCCTCCTGCCTCTCCAATGCCCCCCGTGGAGGGGTAGGGAGTGCTCCCCTGATTTCGTGTTGCTCTTCCCCCCTCTGGGGCCGGATGGGGGCATAGACGTATTTGTCGCCGCTCTCGCTCTGGTCCTGGGGGGCGGCACAGGCGGTGTTTTTTGGGCCTTCTGTTCACCTGCGGGGAGTAGGTGTTTCGGTTCTTCCCGCAGGGTTCTCCCTCGGAGTCCTCTACTGCTGTTTTCCCGGCGTGGTTTCCGGCGCCGTTCCGTGCGGCGGCCGAGTGCCCGCGACCCGGCGGTCTCCAGCGTGCCTTGTCCCACGCCTGCGGCGGTGGTGAAGTGGTTCCTCCCTCTGTTGTGCTTCTCCATTTTCTGGAATTGGTGAGTCTTCTGATGTGGGGCTTTGCCCCTTCCCTGGTTTGTGTGCTTATTGCTACGTCTGTGTAGTGTTCGTCCTTTTGTTCCCGTGTGTTTGTTGAGTTTGGGTCTCGGATATGGGTGTATATCTGTGTTGGTCTCTGGTTGTGAGTTGGGTACGTCTCTTCTTGACGGGGTGCTTTGGTAGGGTATCATTTTCTGCGGTGCGCGCTTGGGTGTGTGGTCTTTTGGCCTTACGCTCTAGGTGGCCGGGGTTTTGCTGACTTAGCTCCCGTAGGCATGTTCCTTTTCCTGAATCGGTGGCTGCCACCCAGTCACGGTTTTGTTTCTTTGGGTTTTCTCCCCCTTTGTTTGGTTTATCTCTCCATCTTAAGTTGTAGTCTCTCTCCGCTGCTCCATTGTCCTAGTATATTTGTCTGCTGTTTTTTCCTGTTTCGCCCAATCTCATGTAGGCATGGGACTCCTGTATGTCATGCTGGGTGCTTTGGCTGATGTGGCGGAGGGTAGGTTTCGCTTGAGTCTCTGGGGGTAGGTTTTGCTTGTGTCTCCGTTTGTCTTGCCTGTGTGGTTTCTTCTGTTCGTGGTGGTATTCCGGAGGGTGATTCTCCTGTGCTCTACACTTGTTGGGGTGTGGTTTGTTGCTGCAAGGCTGACATGCAAATTTGTGAAGCGTCCATATTTTGTGCTCGCTTCGGCAGCATGTATGTTAAAATTGGAACGATTTTGAGGAGATTAGCATGTCTTCCGCATGCCTTGTTGGCCTTGGTTTGCTGCTTTCCTATGGTCAGGGAGTAATTGCGTTTTCTCTGTTTTGGTTTCTTCAGGGCTCGCTATGTGCCCCGGTTCCGGTCCTTGCTGGTTTACTGAATGTTCCACGTGGAATGTGGTTCAGGGCGGAGTTTTTTCCTGCAGGTTGTCTCTGGCCGCCGAGGGTGTGTGGTATCTGTGCCCCCGCATATGTGCCCCTGGTGCACTAAGGGCTGACGTTCCGGTTGGTTGGGTTTTTTTCAGGCGTGATGCAGTGGACAGGCCTGCTTTCAGTCCCCCGTTGCAGCTCATGGAGAGCTCGCTCTGTTCCCGGGTGTGGCTGGTTTGGTTGGTTGTTGGTGTGGTGTTTTGGTTTTCCAGTGGTGCTGCAGGGTGGTTTACTACTGGGTGTCTTGGTAGTCAGTGGGTTTCTGCCATGCTTGGGTTTTTTGTTTGCGCTTTTTCCTTTGGTGTTGGTTGTGGGACTTTGGGTGCTTGCTTCGGCAGTTCATGTTCTAGGATTGTAACGGTACTGTGTGGGTTGGCGTGGCCCCTGTGCTTGATTGCGCTATAATTTGGTGATGCTTTTCTTTTTTGGGTGTGATTTGAGTGATCGGGGGCGTTTTGTCGGTCTGACATTTGGGGCGTTGTCACTGTTATTATTTCTTTCTTTCGGCTTTCTTCCTGCGCTCGGCTTGTTGCACCTAGTGCTTCGCTGTTTGGAGATAAGGTTTTTTTTGCGGCTGTACTCCCTGGGGTCGGTATTGGGTGTTGACGCTTTGTCCCGTTCTCTGGCAGTGGTTCCGGAGGTTGCTCCCTCGGGTGGAGTCGGAAGGTTTGCTCATGTGGCTGTGGAATGGGAGACCACCTCAGGTTCGGGTCCCGGGGTAGGACTGAGTGATACAGTTGTGGTTAAATTTTCGGCCTGTGGGTCATCGTGGAGATTGGTGTATTTCTTGGTCCGCTTTAGTGGCTCCTGCGACTTGGTCACACTCACGGTGAGGCGCTTGCGAGTAGTTGGGGTTGGTGTGGAGGCCGGGATGTCTACAGTCAAGGAGGGTCCCGAAGGTTCCAAGTGTGTCTGTGGATAGGGGTTTTGTTTTTTGTACCTACAAGGTTCTGCTGTTTGACTTCCTATTTCGTTTTGATAGGCTGTGATAAAATAAGTTAACTGCTGTGTCTCCTATCCAAGGACGTTCGAGATTTGGGCTGTATTCTGCATGTATCCAATTAACATTCTTAGTATGTGACGCTGGGTATCTTCACCTGTTCATGTGAATCACCTACTACTCAGTGCAAAAAAAAAAAAAAAAAAAAAAAAGGGTGCTTTCCCACTGTGCTGCGATCCAGTGGGGTGAGGTTGCCGCATGACGGGGGGTGATTTTTCTTTTCTGCTTTGCGGTTGGTGGGATGTTGGTGTATACCTAGGGGCTGGGCCCGTGAGCGGGTGGCCTTGCTGTCGGCGACCATTTTTTCCTATCAGTTTTTGGGTCGCTTGGTGGCGGCTGTGGGTCGGATTTTTGGTTGTCGCTTTTGCGTCGTTTTTTCTGATCTGAGGTTTTGCGCTGGCTATTTTCGGGGCTAGGTGGATGGGGCACTTTCTTTCTCCTCGTCTCCTTCCATGACACTTGGGTGTCTGATGTGTTTTTTGGGTGCCTATTTTGTGCGTTTTCAGGTCCGTCGGTCCGAGATTGCTTAGGCGATCTGGGACACACAGCTTGTGCTGCATGAGGGTCCACGAATGACTGTTTTTTCCTGTTGTCGTCCTATTGTTGATTGGACTGCGGTGGGGGCCTCCCCCCCCACCTCTTTTTCTTTTATGCTCCCCGCCCTCGATTGTCTGTTTTGGGTTTTGGCTTCTCTTTGTAGGAGGGGGTGTTGTGAGTTTGGGATTCGCTCTCTTTTTGTGTCGGTGTCGGCGGAGAGGGCTCAGTTTCCGGAGAGGGTAGCGCAGCGCGTGGGGCGCGGGCGATCTGCTTGTTGCGTTGCTATTTTCGCCCAGTTTGATGTTTCCCACATGTGTTTTTGTTTTGCGAGCGGCTTTCCGCAAGGTGGTGCGAGTGCTGCGGCACTCTTCGGTGTATGGGCGAGTCTGAGAAATGAGTTCACACAAGAGTTAGTGAATACAAAAAAAATAAAAATTACAAAAAATAAAATAAAATGCAAAAACATAGGACCTGGCGGCAGGTACCTCGGATTTCCTGGAGAGGTTATGTGTTGGGAGAATTTCCTGGAGAGGAAATGTGTTGGGCGACTTTCCTGGAGAGGAAATGTGTTGGGTGTGTTCGGGGGGCTGAGTTGGCCCCAGGTGTTGGCTATCCAGTATCTCTTGGGTGGACGGTGAAAGCGGGGTCAACCCGGGGTAGACCTCCACACAGGACAGTGTGGCAGCACCTCTTGGGTTGGCAAGAAGCCAATCGGTGTCTTTGTTACAGTTAAATTGTTATTTATATAAGTAATTTTATAAATAAAGCTGTGGCCGATCCCCACCCACGGAAAAGTTGAATTGTTGTTGTGTCAGTTATTATTTAATTAATTATTGTAGTAAGGGGGAGGGGTAGTTATAGCCTGCTCGGAGCTAATTGGGTCTCAACAGTCTGGAGGGGCAAGCTGTGCATAACTAGCTTGCCCCCTGACTGGTGAGCAGTTAAGGGGTTAAGAAATATACAGGCAATGTTTTTTAGCCCCCTCCCCCGCCTGTAAAAACTTGTTGCTAACTATAGTGGTATGTCCCATGGGTGGGGGGGAAGGAGTGCACCAATCAGGGGTCTAATAGTTTCCCGGGCTTTCAAAGGCCCTCCCCTGGGTATTTATAGCTGTGGTGCCTCCCTTCCCCCCTCAATCTGCCCAGGACCCGGAGTTTTGCCCTCCCTCCCTCCCTTTTTGTATCTCTGTTTATTGTAAGTCACAGCTTGGCGGTAAGAAGACGGTGAAAGCGGGGTCAACCCGGGGTAGACCTCCACACAGGATAGTGTGGCAGCACCTCTCGGGTTGGCAAGAAGCCAATCGGTGTCTTTGTTACAGTTAAATTGTTATTTATATAAGTAATTTTATAAATAAAGCTGTGGCCGATCCCCACCCACGGAAAAGTTGAATTGTTGTTGTGTCAGTTATTATTTAATTAATTATTGTAGTAAGGGGGAGGGGTAGTTATAGCCTGCTCGGAGCTAATTGGGTCTCAACAGTCTTGCAAACTTCAGCTCCTCTCTGAGGCCTCTTAGTTGTTTTCCGAGCTGTTCATACTGAGCCATCTTGGCCTGGATTTTGGACCCAAAGCTGGCCAGGGATTCTTTGTGCCCCTTTACCCCCCATTGCTGGGGTTCTGAGGAAACAGGCTGGATATGGGGATATGATAAACGTATATAAGTATATTAATGGCCCATACAAAAAATATGGAGAAAAACTGTTCCAGGTTAAACCCCCCCAAAGGACGAGGGGGCACTCCCTCCGTCTGGAAAAGAAAAGGTTTAGTCTAAAGGGGCGGCACGCCTTCTTTACCGTGAGGACTGTGAATTTATGGAACGGTCTACCTCAGGAACTGGTCACAGCAGGAACAATTAACAGCTTTAAAACAGGGTTAGATACATTCCTGGAACAAAATAACATTAAAGCTTATGCAGAATTATAAAACTACATCCCTTTCCCTTATCCCCTTACATCCTTCCCTTCAATCCCCTGGTTGGACTTGATGGACGTATGTCTTTTTTCAACCATACTAACTATGTAACTTTGTAACTATGTAACTATGATGCAGACTTTCCACTCCGCTGCCTGGATGAGCTTCTGCTGGAAGCTTTGCAGCTCCCAGCTGAGGTCGGGGGAGGGGGCCCCACATGGCTGTGGACCCTGGTGGATCTCCTCACCCCATCCTGACTACTGGCTGTTGCATTTTCCTTTGCACACCCCGCCAGCCGAGAACGGGGGGGGGTGCAAGATGAAGCCCCAGCTTCCCGGGGCTCCATAGCAGGAAAACCTACCCAGGTGTCTGCCACACACCTGGGGAGGGGTGGAAGAAAATCAATGCTTCTCTGGGAAACTCTGGAGCTCAGCAGAACACACCTTCTCTCCAGAGCTGTACTCACTATTCTGCTGGTGAGGTCACTGTGTACATACATTACATTACTGATCCTGTACTGATCCCGAGTGTGTGTGGGATGGGGGTGGGGGTGGGGGACCGGGGGGCCCCCAAAAAAAATTGCTTGCCCAGGGTCCAATCAAAATTAAAGACAGCCCTGTCCATTATACATACACGGTACAGCAATCATACATCCATTATACATACACTGTGTCTGTGACTGTACAACAATCATACATCCAATCCATTATTAATGGATTGGATGTATGATTGCTGTACAGTCACAGTGTATGTATAATGGAGGTATGATTGCTATACAGTGTATGTATAATGGAGGTATGCTTGCTGTACAGTGTATGTATAATGGAGGTATGCTTGCTGTACAGTGTATGTATAATGGAGGTATGCTTGCTGTATAGTGTATGTATAATGGATGTATGATTGCTGTACAGTTAGTGTATGTATAATGGAGGTATGCTTGCTGTTCAGTCACAGTGTATGTATAATGGATGTATGATTGCTGTACAGTCACAGTGTATGTATAATGGATGTATGATTGCTGTACAGTTTATGTATAATGGAGGTATGCTTGCTGTACAGTGTATGTATGATGGATGTATGATTGCTGTACAGTCACAGTGTATGTATAATGGAGGTATGCTTGCTGTACAGTGTATGTATAATGGAGGTATGCTTGCTGTACAGTGTATGTATAATGGAGGTATGCTTGCTGTACAGTGTATGTATAATGGAGGTATGATTGCTGTACAGTGTATGTATAATGGAGGTATGATTGCTGTACAGTGTTTGTATAATGGAGGTATGCTTGCTGTACAGTGTATGTATAATGGATGTATGATTGCTGTACAGTGTATGTATAATGGATGTATGATTGCTGTACAGTCACAGGGTATGTATAATGGAGGTATGCTTGCTGTACAGTGTATGTATAATGGATGTATGATTGCTGTACAGTCACAGTGTATGTATAATGGAGGTACGCTTGCTGTACAGTGTATGTATAATGGATGTTTGATTGCTATACAGTCACAGTGTATGTATAATGGATGTATGATTGCTGTACAGTCAGTGTATGTATAATGGATGTATGATTGCTGTACAGTGTATGTATAATGGATGTATGATTGCTGCACAGTGTATGTATAATGGAGGTATGCTTGCTGTACAGTGTATGTATAATGGATGTATGATTGCTGTACAGTGTATGTATAATGAATGTATGCTTGCTGTACATTGTATGTATAATGGAGGTATGCTTGCTGTACAGTGTATGTATAATGGATGTATGATTGCTGTACAGTGTATGTATAATGAATGTATGATTGCTGTACAGTGTATGTATAATGAATGTATGATTGCTGTACAGTGTATGTATAATGGATGTATTATTGCTGTACAGTGTATGTATAATGAATGTATGATTGCTGTACAGTGTATGTATAATGGAGGTATGCTTGCTGTACAGTGTATGTATAATGGATGTATGATTGCTGTACAGTGTATGTATAATGGATGTATGATTGCTGTACGATGTATGTATAATGGATGTATGATTGCTGTACAGTGTATGTATAATGAATGTATGATTGCTGTACAGTGTATGTATAATGGAGGTATGCTTGCTGTACAGTGTATGTATAATGGATGTATGATTGCTGTACAGTGTATGTATAATGGAGGTATGCTTGCTGTACAGTGTATGTATAATGGAGGCATGCTTGCTGTACAGTGTATGTATAGTGAATGTATGATTGCTGTACAGTGTATGTATACTGAATGTATGATTGCTGTACAGTGTATGTATGATGGAGGTATGCTTGCTGTACAGTGTATGTATAATGGATGTATGATTGCTGTACAGACACAGTGTATGTATAATGGATGTATGATTGCTGTACAGTGTATGTATAATGAATGTATGATTGCTGTACAGTGTATGTATAATGGATGTATGATTGCTGTACAGTCACTGTGTATGTATTATGAATGTATGCTTGCTGTACAGTGTATGTATAATGGATGTATGATTGCTGTACAGTGTATGTATAATGGATGTATGATTGCTGTACAGTGTATGAATAATGGATTTATGATTGCTGTACAGTGTATGTATAATGGAGGTATGCTTGCTGTACACTGTATGTATAATGGAGGTATGCTTGCTGTACAGTGTATGTATAATGGAGGTATGATTGTTGTACAGTGTATGTATAATGGATTTATGATTGCTGTACAGTGTATGTATAATGGATGTATGATTGCTGTACAGTGTATGTATAATGAATGTATGATTGCTGTACAGAGTATGTATAATGGATGTATGATTGCTGTACAGTGTATGTATAATGAATGTATGATTGCTGTACAGAGTATGTATAATGGATGTATGATTGCTGTACAGTGTATGTATAATGGAGGTATGCTTGCTGTACAGTGTATGTATAATGGATGTATGATTGCTGTACAGTCACAGTTTATGTATAATGGAGGTATGCTTGCTGTACAGTGTATGTATAATGGAGGTATTCTTGCTGTACAGTGTATGTATAATGGAGGTATTCTTGCTGTACAGTGTATGTATAATGGAGGTATGATTGCTGTACAGTGTATGTATAATGGATGTATGATTGCTGTACAGTGTATGTATAATGGATGTATGATTGCTGTACAGACACAGTGTATGTATAATGGATGTATGATTGCTGTACAGTGTATGTATAAAGAATGTATGATTGCTGTACAGTGTATGTATAATGGATATATGATTGCTGTACAGTCACAGTGTATGTATAATGAATGTATGCTTGCTGTACAGTGTATGTATAATGGATGTATGATTGCTGTACAGTGTATGTATAATGAATGTATGATTGCTGTACAGTGTATGTATAATGGATGTATGATTGCTGTACAGTGTATGTATAATGAATGTATGATTGCTGTACAGTGTATGTATAATGGAGGTATGCTTGCTGTACAGTGTATGTATAATGGATGTATGATTGCTGTACAGTGTATGTATAATGAATGTATGATTGCTGTACAGTGTATGTATAATGGATGTATGATTGCTGTACAGTGTATGTATAATGAATGTATGATTGCTGTACAGTGTATGTATAATGGATGTATGCTTGCTGTACAGTGTATGTATAATGGATGTATGATTGCTGTACAGTCACAGTGTATGTATAATGGAGGTATGCTTGCTGTACAGTGTATGTATAATGGATGTATGATTGCTGTACAGTCAGTGTATGTATAATGGAGGTACGCTTGCTGTACAGTGTATGTATAATGGATGTATGATTGCTGTACAGTCACAGTGTATGTATAATGGATGTATGATTGCTGTACAGTGTATGTATAATGAATGTATGATTGCTGTACAGTGTATGTATAATGGAGGTATGCTTGCTGTACAGTGTATGTATAATGGATGTATGATTGCTGAACAGTCACAGTTTATGTATAATGGAGGTATGATTGCTGTACAGTGTATGTATAATGGAGGTATGATTGCTGTACAGTGTATGTATAATGAAGGTATGATTGCTGTACAGTGTATGTATAATGGATGTATGATTGCTGTACAGTGTATGTATAATGAATGTATGATTGCTGTACCGTGTATGTATAATGGATGTATGCTTGCTGTACAGTGTATGTATAATGGATGTATGATTGCTGTACAGTCACAGTGTATGTATAATGGAGGTATGCTTGCTGTACAGTGTATGTATAATGGATGTATGATTGCTATACAGTCACAGTGTATGTATAATGGAGGTACGCTTGCTGTACAGTGTATGTATAATGGATGTATGATTGCTGTACAGTCAGTGTATGTATAATGGATGTATGATTGCTGTACAGTGTGTGTATGTATAATGGATGTATGATTGCTGTACAGTGTATGTATAATGGATGTATGATTGCTGTACAGTCAGTGTATGTATAATGGATGTATGATTGCTGTACAGTGTATGTATACTGAATGTATGATTGCTTTACAGTGTATGTATAATGGAGGTATGCGTGCTGTACAGTGTATGTATAATGGATGTATGATTGCTGTACAGACACAGTGTATGTATAATGGATGTATGATTGCTGTACAGTGTATGTATAATGGATGTATGATTGCTGTACAATCACTTGGTATGTATAATGAATGTATGCTTGCTGTACAGTGTATGTAAAATGGATGTATGATTGCTGTACAGTGTATGTATAATGGATGTATGATTGCTGTACAGTGTATGTATAATGGATGTATGATTGCTGTACAGACACAGTGTATGTATAATGGATGTATGATTGCTGTACAGTGTATGTATAATTAATGTATGATTGCTGTACAGTGTATGTATAATGGATATATGATTGCTGTACAGTCACAGTGTATGTATAATGAATGTATGCTTGCTGTACAGTGTATGTATAATGGATGTATGATTGCTGTACAGTGTATGTATAATGAATGTATGCTTGCTGTACAGTGTATGTATAATGGATGTATGATTGCTGTACAGTGTATGTATAATGAATGTATGATTGCTGTACAGTGTATGTATAATGGAGGTATGATTGCTGTACAGTGTATGTATAATGGAGGTATGATTGCTGTACAGTGTATGTATAATGACTATATGATTGCTGTACAGTGTATGTATAATGGATGTATGATTGCTGTACAGTGTATGTATACTGAATGTATGATTGCTGTACAGTGTATGTATAATAGATGTATGATTGCTGTACAGTGTATATATACTGAATGTATGATTGCTGTACAGTGTATGTATAATGGAGGTATGCTTGCTGTACAGTGTATGTATAATGGATGTATGATTGCTGTACAGTGTATGTATAATGAATGTATGATTGCTGTACAGTGTATGTATAATGGATGTATGATTGCTGTACAGTGTATGTATAATGAATGTATGATTGCTGTACAGTGTATGTATAATGGAGGTATGATTGCTGTACAGTGTATGTATAATGACTATATGATTGCTGTACAGTGTATGTATAATGGATGTATGATTGCTGTACAGTGTATGTATACTGAATGTATGATTGCTGTACAGTGTATGTATAATAGATGTATGATTGCTGTACAGTGTATATATACTGAATGTATGATTGCTGTACAGTGTATGTATAATGGAGGTATGCTTGCTGTACAGTGTATGTATAATGGATGTATGATTGCTGTACAGTGTATGTATAATGAATGTATGATTGCTGTACAGTGTATGTATAATGGATGTATGATTGCTGTACAGTGTATGTATAATGAATGTATGATTGCTGTACAGTGTATGTATAATGGAGGTATGATTGCTGTACAGTGTATGTATAATTAATGTATGATTGCTGTACAGTGTATGTATAATGGATATATGATTGCTGTACAGTCACAGTGTATGTATAATGAATGTATGATTGCTGTACAGTGTATGTATAATGGAGGTATGATTGCTGTACAGTGTATGTATAATGACTATATGATTGCTGTACAGTGTATGTATAATGGATGTATGATTGCTGTACAGTGTATGTATACTGAATGTATGATTGCTGTACAGTGTATGTATAATGAATGTATGATTGCTTTACAGTGTATGTATAATGGAGGTATGATTGCTGTACAGTGTATGTATAATGGATGTATGATTGCTGTACAGTGTATGTATAATGGATGTATGATTGCTGTACAGTGTATGTATAATGGATGTATGATTGCTGTACAGTGTATGTATACTGAATGTATGATTGCTGTACAGTGTATGTATAATAGATGTATGATTGCTGTACAGTGTATATATACTGAATGTATGATTGCTGTACAGTGTATGTATAATGGAGGTATGCTTGCTGTACAGTGTATGTATAATGGATGTATGATTGCTGTACAGTGTATGTATAATGAATGTATGATTGCTGTACAGTGTATGTATAATGGATGTATGATTGCTGTACAGTGTATGTATAATGAATGTATGATTGCTGTACAGTGTATGTATAATGGAGGTATGATTGCTGTACAGTGTATGTATAATTAATGTATGATTGCTGTACAGTGTATGTATAATGGATATATGATTGCTGTACAGTCACAGTGTATGTATAATGAATGTATGATTGCTGTACAGTGTATGTATAATGGAGGTATGATTGCTGTACAGTGTATGTATAATGACTATATGATTGCTGTACAGTGTATGTATAATGGATGTATGATTGCTGTACAGTGTATGTATACTGAATGTATGATTGCTGTACAGTGTATGTATAATGAATGTATGATTGCTTTACAGTGTATGTATAATGGAGGTATGATTGCTGTACAGTGTATGTATAATGGATGTATGATTGCTGTACAGTGTATGTATAATGGATGTATGATTGCTGTACAGTGTATGTATAATGAATGTATGATTGCTGTACAGTGTATGTATAATGGAGGTATGATTGCTGTACAGTGTATGTATAATGAATGTATGATTGCTGTACACTGTATGTATAATGGAGGTATGCTTGCTGTACAGTGTATGTATAATGGATGTATGATTGCTGTACAGTGTATGTATACTGAATGTATGATTGCTGTACAGTGTATGTATAATGGAGGTATGCTTGCTGTACAGTGTATGTATAATGGAGGTATGATTGCTGTACAGTGTATGTATAATGGAGGTATGATTGCTGTACAGTGTATGTATAATGGATGTATGATTGCTGTACAGTGTATGTATAATGGAGGTATGATTGCTGTACAGTGTATGTATAATGGAGCCTCCAATCTAAAAAAAAAGCCTCCAATCCCCAAAAAAGTTTTAATAAAGTTTTTCATTTTGTTTGTATTGATATTTATATGAGTGTAGGTCTGTTTATGTATGTGTGCATGCAAGCAAGAGGGGCTGAAACGTCGCACTGTTTGACATGTGGAATAAATAGTTATTTTTTGGATATTTGGAGTGCCGCACCATTTTTGAAGTTATCAATTGGCTGTGATCGAGCCTGAGGAGCTGGCACCCGCCTACTGTGGTAAAGTAGTGCTGCATTTTTTTCGACATTTATATATATATATATATATATCTATATAAACACACACACGCGTGTGCGGCATGAGTTTGTGCTTTAGGGTGCACACTCCTCTACACCCCTCTGTCACCCATGTACACTCCTCTACACCCCTCTGTCACCCATGTACACTCCTCTACACCCATCTGTCACCCATGTACACCCATCTGTCACCCATGTACACTCCTCTACACCCCTCTGTCACCCATGTACACCCATCTGTCACTCATGTACACTCCTCTAAACCCCTCTGTACACTCCTCTACAGGCTGAAGGTTTATATAAAAAAGATGGCTCCGGGGGGGGCGGGGGCTCGGGCCCCTTACTGGTGAACTAGCTGTACCCCCTGATAGCCATGAGAGCTGCTAGTGACCTACTGCTGCTAGGGGGGGCACAAGGGGGGGCCAATCATGATGTAGGGGGGGCCGTGGCCCCCTCTGCCCCCCCCCCCCTAGAGACGCCACTGAGAAGACCTGCTGTTACTACTTTGTAAGAGAGGGCACTTTGGTTTTCTTTTATTGCAATTTAAGTTGTTAGTTAATGAAAAATAATAAATATTGTTTTATATATAACTACAGTTAAGGGGAATGTTTTATCAGTTATTCTGCCTAAACATCGGGCAGCATAAAAGTGGTGCAGACATCACGATCCCAGGACACCAGGAAAAACACTGAGACACTCGGTCATTCAGAGTCATCTTAGATTGAAAATCCTGCTGAAACCCCGGAAATGAGTCCCTGGGGCTGGTCCCAGCGGGGCGGGTGACGCATCTCTCCCTATGCCAATGGTCTCCAAACTGTGGACCTCCAGCTGTTGCTTAACTAAAACTCCCAGCAAAACTACAACTCCCAGCATGCCCAGACCATTTTTGGAACAACTAGCAGTCCACAGTTTGTAGTCCTAGTCCCTATACAGTTACATTCCTGGCTTCTGCACTACTACTGGAATTGTGTTCCTGGTATCTGGCACTTCCGGGTCAGGTGACGTCATATAACTAGCCATCCAATCAGAGGCTGAGGCTGGACATTGCTTCGGCCCATAACTGAATGAGCAGCTGTGTAACGTCACCTAACCCAGAAGCGCTGGACACTGGGAACTGAATTTCGTGATTCTGGCGGTAGCGCAAGAGCAAGGAAGAGAGGGTTTTTTATATACTATCTTCCCCAAGCGTTAATACCACATTTCTGCCACAACATAGCTTTCTTATGGAGGCCTGGCAAATCAAATGTCAGGCTTCCCTGTCCCTTCCCTGCTGCCGGCGGCTGCCACAATGACACAATGCTGTGGGGCTGGTATGATCATTTTTTCAGGGTTGGTTTTTAGCCCCAGTTCTGCCCTGGGTGGAGAGAGATATATCTAGCTAAGGCTGCATTCACACCACAATTGTTACAAACCGGATCTGGCTGGGAGATGTGAAAACCAGGCGCTCCCGTATCTCAGCCGGACCCGGACCACATCTCGTTTGAAGGAGCCGACCGGAGTCAGATAATGACTCCAGTCGGCTCAGTTTTGCCCCGTATCCAGATTTGTGACCGTACTTAAAACTGTAGTATACCACGGTTTTAAGTCTGGTCACAAAACCGGATATGGGGCAAAAATAAGCCGACCGGAGTCACTATTTGACTCCGGTCGGCTCATTCAAATGAGATGAGATGGGGGCCGGGTCCGGCTGAGATACGGGAGTGCCTGGTTTTCACATATCCCTATCGGATCCGGTCCCGTATGTAACAATCGTGGGGTGAATACAGCCTAATGTGGAATGGAGGTAGAAGTGGGAAGAAGCCTGCCTACCTACCTAATATATTAAGGCTGAACATTTACTTAGCTAAGAAGGGGAGAGGGAAGGGGGGCACCTTTGTAGTGTTGGTATCTATCTGTATATGATCACTGTATGGAGTTAACCTTGGTCTTTGCCTAGTGGATTTTTTTCAGTAGCAGTGCGGGGATATTAGTCATTCTGCGGTGATACTGGTCATGATGTGGCGATATTACTTGTCCCTTGTATACTGATATTGATAATTTCAATGTCAGTTCACAGGATTTGGTCAGTAACAGTATGACGGTAATATGTATGGGCATAATATTCCTCCTTGTATACTGGTAATATTGGTTTCAGTATACAGGATTTGGTCAGTAACAGTATGACGGTAATATGTATGGGGATAATATTCCTCCTTGTATACTGGTATTATTGGTAATATTACTCTCAACATACAGGATTTGGTCAGTAACAGTATCATGGTAATATGTATGGTGATAATTTTCCTCCTTGTATACTGGCATTATTGTTAATATTGCTATCAATATACCGGATTTTCACATATAACCTTTTTAAAACATTGCTGCCATTTTTCATTATAAGCAGGGCCGGTGTTATGGCGGGGCAAACCAGGCAATTGCCTAGGGCCCCCATCCCCCAGGGGTCCTGCCGTCTGCTCAGTAGGGGGGCAACTGTTTTAAAGTGGCCGCAGCGTTGGCTTCTTGTTAAAGATTAGCAGGGGGGCCACTTTAAAACAGTGATCAGCTCCGGGCCCCGTGCCCGCAGGGGGGCCCCGTCACATTCGGGACATCCCTGTGTCCCGAAAAATCTTTTCAGGCCACAAGGATGCCCCGTTTACTTCATAGCGGCCCCGCGTTAACTTTAAAAACGCTGGGGCCGTTGGGAGGAAGCGCACGCAGTGACGGCACTGACGTCACGTGCGTGCGCCCATAGCAACAGTACAGCAGAGCGCAGCTGTGAGGAGGACGTGCGGGTATGGTAAGTCACCTGCGGTCATCTTCAGTGTTCCGACCGCTGCTCCCGGGATGGCCCATAGGCCATAGCAGTAGATCGTGACCGGGATGGCCCATAGGCCATAGCAGTAGATCGTGATCCAGGAACGGTGGTCGGAATACTCAAGTGGGGCAGTAAACAGGCATACAGCCTCCAGCCATACATTGTATATGGCTGAAGGCTGTATGTCTGTAGGGGAACATTAGTTGCACTATAATTCCACCACATTTGGTGCAGTATAGTTCCCCCACATTAAGTGCAGTCACTTAATGTGGGGATCTATACTGCACCAAATGTGGTGGAATTATAGTGCACCTAATGTGGGGGAACTATACTGAACCTAATGTGGGGAATTATACTGCACCTAATGTGGGGGAACTATACTGCACCTAATGTGAGGAATTATACTGCACCTAATGTGAGGGAACTATACTGCACCTAATGTGGGGGAACTACTGTATACTGCACCTAATGTGGGGGAACTACTGTATACTGCACCTAATGTGGGGAAACTACTGTACTTCACCTAATGTGGGGAACTACTGTATACTGCACCTAATGTGGGGAACTACTGTATACTGCACCTAATGTGGGAGGACTACTGTATACTGCACCTAATGTGGGGCAACTACTGTATACTGCACCTAATGTGGGGAAACTACTGTACTTCACCTAATGTGGGGAACTACTGTATACTGCACCTAATGTGGGGGGACTACTGTATACTGCACCTAATGTGGGGGGACTACTGTATACTGCACCTAATGTGGGGGGACTACTGTATACTGCACCTAATGTGGGGAACTACTGTATGCTGCACCTAATGTGGGGAACTACTGTATACTGCACCTAATGTGGGGGGACTACTGTATACTGCACCTAATGTGGGGGGACTACTGTATACTGCACCTAATGTGGGGGGATTACTGTATACTGCACCTAATGTGGGGGGATTACTGTATACTGCACCTAATGTGGGGGGACTACTGTATACTGCACCTAATGTGGGGAACTACTGTATACTGCACCTAATGTGGGGAACTACTGTATACTGCACCTAATGTGGAGGGACTATACTGCACCTAATGTGGGGAACTATTTTGCACCTAATGTGGGGAACTATACTGCCAACCTAATGTGGGGGAACTATACTGCCAACCTAATGTGGGGGAACTATACTGCCAACCTAATGTGGAGAACTATACTGCACCTAATGTGGAGAACTATACTGCACCTAATGTGGAGAACTATACTGCACCTAATGTGGAGAGCTATACTGCACCTAATGTGGGGGAACTATACTGCTCCTATTGTGAGGGAACTACACTGCACCTAATGTGGGGGAACTACACTGCACCTAATGTGGGGGAACTATACTGCACCTAATGTGGGGGAACTATACTGCACCTAATGTGGGGGAACTATACTGCACCTAATGTGGGGGAACTATACTGCACCTAATGTGGGGAACTATACTGCACCTAATGTGGGGGAACTACACTGCACCTAATGTGGGGGAACTACTGTATACTGCACCTAATGTGGGAGAACTACTGTATACTGCACCTAATGTGGGGAACTACTGTATACTGCACCTAATGGGGGGAATTATACTGCACCTAATGCGGGGGAACTACTGTATACTGCAACTAATGTGGGGGAACTACTGTATACTGCACCTAATGTGGGGGAACTACTGTATACTGCACCTAATGTGGGGAATTATACTGCACCTCATGTGGGGGAACTACTGTATACTGCAGCTAATGTGGGGAATTATACTGCACCTAATGTGGGGAACTATACTGACAACCTAATGTGGGGGAACTATACTGCCAACCTAATGTGGGGGAACTATACTGCCAACCTAATGTGGGGGAACTATACTGCCAACCTAATGTGGAGAACTATACTGCACCTAATGTGGAGAACTATACTGCACCTAATGTGGAGAACTATACTGCACCTAATGTGGAGAGCTATACTGCACCTAATGTGGAGAGCTATACTGCACCTAATGTGGAGAGCTATACTGCACCTAATGTGGAGAGCTATACTGCTCCTAATGTGGAGAGCTATACTGCTCCTAATGTGGAGAGCTATACTGCTCCTAATGTGGAGAGCTATACTGCTCCTAATGTGGGGGACTATACTGCACCAATGTGTGGGACTATACAGCACCTAATGTGGGGAACTATACTGCACCTAATGTGGGGGACTATCAGGGCCGTTTGAAGGAATTTGGGGGCCCCAAGCAAAATGGACATGGAGGCCCCCCCCTCCATAGTAACGCCGACCCTTGAATTCTGGGAGCGCCGCAACGTGAGCGAACGTCAATACGACGCACATTAGGTGCAGCAGTGTTCCCCCTACATTAGGTGCAGCAGAGATCCCCCACATTAGCTAGGCAGTCTTCCCCCCACATTAGGTAGGCAGTGTTCCCCCCACATTAGGTGCAGCAGTGTTCCCTACCCATACCCGCTGTCCAGACCCCCCCCCCCCCCCCCCGGGCCATTTTTTTGGTGGGGGTTTGACTGCTGAGACCCCCACCGATCACCTCGGTTAAAATGGTTCTCCAGCTGTTGGAAAGCTAAAACTCCCATCATTCTGGAGAGCCTCTGGCAATGGGAGTTGTAGTTTTGTAACAGCTGAAGAGCCACAGATTGGACACAGTTTTACCCATCATCACTGCAGAACTTACAAGTGACTACAGCTCTGATGGGACAGTCAGGAGAATACACAATGATAGTGACCTGAGTGACGTCTTCTGACTTGAGTGATATCTTCTCTGTTATCTTTTCTTCTTCATCTGGTCCAGAGACCAGGTCTTCCTCCAGCTCCATCTTCTCTGCAGAGTCTGACATCCAGGCATCATTGGCTCCTCACTGTCAGCAGATCCTCATCCTCTGCATGAAGACAGTAATCATTATAACCTTGCCAGAAAGTGTACTCTAAATAATATACTGCCCCACACTGTACCCTGAAGATAATGCTGCCTCACACTGTACCTTGAATATAATACTGCCACACACTGTACCCTGACTATAATGCTGCCACACACTGTACCCTGACTATAATGCTGCCACACACTGTACCCTGACTATAATTCTGCCACACACTGTACCCTGAATATAATGCTGCCCCACACTGTACCCTGAATATAATGCTGCTCCACACTGTATCCACTGAATATAATGCTTCCACACACTGTACCCTGAAAATAATACTGCCACACACTGTACCCTGAAAATAATACTGCCACACACTGTACCCTGAAAATAATACTGCCACACACTGTACCCTGAAAATAATACTGCCACACACTGTACCCTGAATATAATGCTTCCACACACTGTACCCCTGAATATAATACTGCCACACACTGTACCCCTGAATATAATGCTGCCACACACTGTACCCTGAATATAATGCTGCTCCACACTGCATCCACTGAATACAATACTGCCACACATGCATACACATCATATATACATATACCTCTCCTCATTATTACTATAACTCCCCCCCCCCACCTCTCCTCATCACTATTATAACCGGGGGGGGGGGGGGGATGAGGAGAGGTGCAGGGGGGGGGGGCACCTCTCATGACCCCCATAACACCCCCCTGCACCTCTCATGACCCCCATAACACCCCTCCTGCATCTCTCATGACCCCCATAACACCCCCTGCATCTCTCATGACCCCCATAACACCCCCTGCATCTCTCATGACCCCCATAACACCCCCCTGCATCTCTCATGACCCCCATAACACCCCCCTGCATCTCTCATGACCCCCATAACACCCCCTGCATCTCTCATGACCCCCATAACACCCCCACTGCATCTCTCATGACCCCCATAACACCCCCACTGCATCTCTCATGACCCCCATAACACCCCCACTGCATCTCTCATGACCCCCATAACACCCCCTGCATCTCTCATGACCCCCATAACACCCCCTGCATCTCTCATGAACCCCATAACACCCCCTGCATCTCTCATGACCCCCATAACACCCCCCTGCATCTCTCATGACCCCCATAACACCCCTCCTGCATCTCTCATGACCCCCATAACACCCCTCCTGCATCTCTCATGACCCCCATAACACCCCTCCTGCATCTCTCATGACCCCCATAACACCCTCCTGCATCTCTCATGACCCCCATAACACCCTCCTGCATCTCTCATGACCCCCATAACACCCCTCCTGCATCTCTCATGACCCCCATAACACCCCTCCTGAATCTCTCATGACCCCCATAACACCCCCTGCATCTCTCATGACCCCCATAACACCCCCTGCATCTCTCATGACCCCCATAACACCCCCTGCATCTCTCATGACCCCCATAACACCCCCTGCATCTCTCATGACCCCCATAACACCCCCTGCATCTCTCATGACCCCCATAACACCCCCTGCATCTCTCATGACCCCCATAACACCCCCTGCATCTCTCATGACCCCCATAACACCCCCCTGCATCTCTCATGATCCCCATAACACCCCACTGCATCTCTCATGACCCCCATAACACCCCACTGCATCTCTCATGACCCCCATAACACCCCTCCTGCATCTCTCATGACCCCCATAACACCCCTCCTGCATCTCTCATGACCCCCATAACACCCCCTGCATCTCTCATGATCCCCATAACACCCCCTTGCATCTCTCACGATCCCCATAACACCCCGCCTGCATCTCTCATGACCCCCATAACACCCCTCCTGCATCTCTCATGACCCCCATAACACTCCACTGCATCTCTCATGATCCCCATAACACCCCCCTGCATCTCTCATGACCCCCATAACACCCCACTGCATCTCTCATGACCCCCATAACACCTCTCCTGCATCTCTCATGACCCCCATAACACCCCCCTGCATCTCTCATGATCCCCATAACACCCCTCCTGCATCTCTCATGACCCCCATAACACCCCCCTGCATCTCTCATGATCCCCATAACACCCCCCTGCATCTCTCATGACCCCCATAACACCCCTCCTGCATCTCTCATGACCCCCATAACACCCCTCCTGCATCTCTCATGACCCCCATAACACCCCTCCTGCATCTCTCATGACCCCCATAACACCCCTCCTGCATCTCTCACGATCCCCATAACACCCCTCCTGCATCTCTCATGATCCCCATAACACCCCTCCTGCATCTCTCATGACCCCCATAACACTCCCTATATCTATCATGACCCCCATAACACCCCTCCTGCATCTCTCATGACCCCCATAACACCACCCCTGCATCTCTCATGACCCCCATAACACCACCCCTGCATCTCTCATGACCCCCATAACACCCCACTGCATCTCTCATGACCCCATAACACCCCTCCTGCATCTCTCATGACCCCCATAACACCCCTCCTGCATCTCTCACGATCCCCATAACACCCCTCCTGCATCTCTCATGATCCCCATAACACCCCTCCTGCATCTCTCATGACCCCCATAACACTCCCTATATCTATCATGACCCCCATAACACCCCTCCTGCATCTCTCATGACCCCCATAACACCACCCCTGCATCTCTCATGACCCCCATAACACCCCACTGCATCTCTCATGACCCCATAACACCCCCCCTGCATCTCTCATGATCCCCATAACACCCCCCTGCATCTCTCATGACCCCCATAACACCCCACTGCATCTCTCATGACCCCCATAACACCCTCTGCATCTCTCATGACCCCCATAACACCCCCCCTGCATCTCTCATGATCCCCATAACACCCCCCTGCATCTCTCATGACCCCCATAACACCCCTCCTGCATCTCTCATGACCCCCATAACACCCCTCCTGCATCTCTCACGATCCCCATAACACCCCTCCTGCATCTCTCATGACCCCCATAACACCCCTCCTGCATCTCTCATGACCCCCATAACACTCCCTATATCTATCATGACCCCCATAACACCCCTCCTGCATCTCTCATGACCCCCATAACACCACCCCTGCATCTCTCATGACCCCCATAACACCCCCCCTGCATCTCTCATGATCCCCATAACACCCCCCCTGCATCTCTCATGATCCCCATAACACTCCCTATATCTATCATGACCCCCATAACACCCCTCCTGCATCTCTCATGACCCCATAACACCCCTCCTGCATCTCATGACCCCCATAACACCCCCCCTGCATCTCTCATGACCCCCATAACACCCCTCCTGCATCTCTCATGACCCCCATAACACTCCCTATATCTATCATGACCCCCATAACACCCCTCCTGCATCTCTCATGATCCCCATAACACCCCCCCTGCATCTCTCATGATCCCCATAACACCCCCTGCATCTCTCATGACCCCCATAACACCCTCCTGCATCTCTCATGAACCCCCATAACACCCCTCCTGCATCTCTCATGACCCCCATAACACCCCTCCTGCATATCTCATGACCCCCATAACACCCCCTGCATCTCTCATGACCCCCATAACACCCCCCCTGCATCTCTCATGATCCCCATAACACCCCTCCTGCATCTCTCATGACCCCATAACACCCCCCCTGCATCTCTCATGACCCCCATAACACCCCCCTGCATCTCTCATGATCCCCATAACACCTCCTGCATCTCTCATGATCCCCATAACACCCCTCCTGCATCTCTCATGACCCCCATGACCCCCCCCCCCCCACACACACACACACACACACAAACACCTCTCATCACCATTGCAGTCCCCTGACAACCATACAATCCCCCGGGCCCCCCGCGCCAGTTTACTTACCCTGCCGGGGATCGTTGCAGAGGCGGGAGTCTGCTGCTGCTCCTGTCACTGCACGGAGGATGCTGGAGGTTCCCGCGGGGACGCAAGCAGGGACAGGTCAGGTGATTGGCGTAAACGTGCGTGCCTGCGCGGGGCACGTGACGTCTCTACTCCAATCATCCCCTGACCTGTCCGGTGCCGGCCCTGCTTTGTTTCTTAAGGGGCCCGCGCCCATCAAAAATGTAATTTTGGTGAAATGTGCGGGCCCCCCGAAGTGTCCCGTCGCTACAGGACGGGCAAGCACCGGCTCTGCTCGGGGCCCCCCAGCCAGCTCGGGGCCCCAAGCAATTGCTTGGTTTGCCGGTCCGGTAGCGACGGGCCTGGGGACTATACTGCACCAATGTGTGGGACTATACTGCACCTAATGTGGGGAACTATACTGCACCTAATGTGGGGGAACTATACTGCACCTAATGTGGGGGAACTATACTGCACCTAATGTGGGGAACTATACTGCACCTAATGTGGGGAACTATACTGCATCTAATGTGGGGAGAACTATACTGCACCTAATGTGGAGGGAACTATACTGCACCTAATGTGGGGAACTATACTGCACCAATGTGGGGAGAACTATACTGCACCTAATGTGGGGGATCTATACTGCACCTAATGTGGGGGAACTATACTGCACCTAATGTGGGGGAACTATACTGCACCTAATGTGGGGAGAACTATACTGCACCTAATGTGGAGGGAACTATACTGCACCTAATGTGGGGAGAACTATACTGCACCTAATGTGGAGGGAACTATACTGCACCTAATGTGGGGAGAACTATACTGCACCTAATGTGGGGAACTATACTGCACCTAATGTGGGGGAACTATACTGCACCTAATGTGGGGGAACTATACTGCACCTAATGTGGAGGGAACTATACTGCACCTAATGTGGGGAGAACTATACTGCACCTAATGTGGGGAGAACTATACTGCACCTAATGTGGGGAGAACTATACTGCACCTAATGTGGGGAACTATACTGCACCAATGTGTGGGACTACACTGCACCTAATGTGGGGGAACTATACTGCACCTAATGTGGGGAGAACTATACTGCACCTAATGTGGGGAGAACTATACTGCACCTAATGTGGGGGAACTATACTGCACCTAATGTGGGGAGAACTATACTGCACCTAATGTGGAGGGAACTATACTGCACCTAATATGGGGAGAACTATACTGCACCTAATGTGGGGGAACTATACTGCACCTAATGTGAGGAACTATACTGCACCTAATGTGGGGGAACTATACTGCACCTAATGAGGGGGGGATTATATACTGCACCTAATGTGGGGGAACTATACTGCCAACCTAATGTGGGGAGCTATACTGCACCTAATGTGGAGGGAACTGTACTGCACCTAATGTGGAAAGCTATACTGTACCTAATGTGGGGAACTATACTGCACCTAATGTGGGGGCACTATACTGCACCTAATGAGGGGGGGGGACTATATACTGCACCTAATGTGGGGGAACTATACTGTCAACCTAATGTGGGGAGCTATACTGTACCTAATGAGGGGGGGGGGAGGACTATATATTGCACCTAATGTGGGGGAACTATACTGCCAACCTAATGTGGGGATCTATACTGCACCTAATGTGGAGGGAACTGTACTGCACCTAATGTGGAGAGCTATACTGCAACTAATGTGGAGAACTATACTGCACCTAATGTGGAGAACTATACTGCACCTAATGTGGAGAGAACTATACTGCACCTAATGTGGGGAGAACTATACTGCACCTAATGTGGGGAGAACTATACTGCACCTAATGTGGGGAGAACTATACTGCACCTAATGTGGGGGACTATACTGCACCTAATGTGGGGAGAACTATACTGCACCTAATGTGGGGGAACTATACTGTACCTAATATGGGGAGAACTATACTGCACCTGAAGTGGGGGAACTATACAGCCAACCTAATGTGGGGGAACTATACTGCACCTAATGTGGGGGACTGTACTGCACCCAATGTGGGGGACTATACTGCACCTAATGTGGGGAGAACTATACTGCACCTAATGTGAAGAGCTATACTGCACCTAATGTGGGGGAACTATACTGCACCTAATGTGGGGAACTATACTGCACCTAATGTGGGGAACTACACTGCACCTAATGTGGGGGAACTATACTGCACCTAATGAGGGGGGACTATATACTGCACCTAATGTGGGGGAACTATACTGCCAACCTAATGTGGGGAGCTATACTGCACCTAATGTGGAGGGAACTGTACTGCACCTAATGTGGAGAGCTATACTGTACCTAATGTGGTGAACTATACTGCATCTAATGTGCGGGAACTATACTGCACCTAATGAGGGGGGGGGGTGGGGATTATATACTGCACCTAATGTGGGGGAACTATAATGCCAGCCTAATGTGGAGAGCTATACTGCACCTAATGTGCAGGGAACTGTACTGCACCTAATGTGGAGAGCTATACTGCACCTAATGTGGAGAGCTATACTGCACCTAGTGTGGGGAGAACTATACTGCACCTAATGTGGGGAGAACTATACTGCACCTAATGTGGGGAGAACTATACTGCACCTAATGTGGGGAGAACTATACTGCACCTAATGTGGGGAGAACTATACTGCACCTAATGTGGGGAGAACTATACTGCACCTAATGTGGGGAGAACTATACTGCACCTAATGTGGGGGAACTATACTGTTTCTAATGTGGGGAGAACTATACTGCACGTGAAGTGGGGGAACTATACTGCACCTAATGTGGGGAGAACTATACTGCACCTAATGTGAAGAGCTATACTGCACCTAATGTGGGGAACTATACTGCCCCTAATGTGGGGAACTATACTGCACTTAATGTGGGGAACTATACTGCACCTAATGTGGTGAACTATACTGCACCTAATGTGGGGGAACTATACTGCCAAACTAATGTGGGGAGCTATACTGCACCTAATGTGGAGGGAACTGTACTGCACCTAATGTGGAGAGCTATACTGCACCTAATGTGGGGAGAACTATACTGCACCTAATGTGGGGGAACTATACTGCACCTAATGTGGGGAGAACTATACTGCACCTAATGTGGGGAGAACTATACTGCACCTAATGTGGGGAGAACTATACTGCACCTAATGTGGCGGACTATACTGCACCTAATGTGGGGGAACTATACTGTACCTAATGTGGGGAGAACTATACTGCACCTAAAGTGGGGGAACTATACAGCACCTGAAGTGGGGGAACTATACTGCACCTTATGTGGGGGACTATACTGCACCTAATGTGGGGGACTATACTGCACCTAATGTGGGGAGAACTATACTGCACCTAATGTGGGGGACTATACTGCACCTAATGTGGGGGACTATACTGCACCTAATGTGGGGGAACTATACTGTACCTAATGTGGGGAGAACTATACTGCACCTGAAGTGGGGGAACTATACTGCACCTAATGTGGGGAGAACTATACTGCACCTAATGAGGGGGACTATACTGCACCTAATGTGGGGGAACTATACTGCACCTAATGTGGGGGAACTATACTGCACACCTAATGTGGGGGAGCTATACTCTTTACCTAATGTGGGGGGAACTATACAAAAATATAAAATTGTACTATTTTGATCCCTATAACTCTTATTTTTCTGTATATGGGGATGTGAGGGTCATTTTTTGCGCTGTGATTTGTAGTTTTTATCGGTACCATTTTTGTTTTGATGGGACTTTTCAATAGCTTTTTAGATATTTTTTTTATAGTATTTGAAGTGACCAAAAATGTTCAAATCTAGTTAGTGCACTACTATGACTTTTGGGGCCCCACTTTTGATTTTGCCTAAGGCCACGCTAAGCCTAAAACCGGCCCTGATTATAAGGGAGTGTTGTGCCATTTTACTTTTTGAATTTGTGGTGGACTATGATCAGGTCTTGGTCGCTGACACCACTTTATTGAAACATTTGGCAAAGTACTGGTGTATTCCTTCTGTGATATATATATATATGTATAGCCACGCAAAGTGATACGCCTGTGCTCGGTGGCTGTTTGCCGGCACAATGACACAATGCTGTGGGGCTGGTATACAGTAATTTCCAGGGCTGGATTTCATCCCCAGTCCGGCCCTGTCCCAAGGATAGGGGATAAGTTTCAGATTGCGGGGGTCCGACCGCTGGGGGGCCCCGTGATCTCCTGTACGGGGCCCTGGCTCGCTGGCCAGATAGCGCAGGTTGACCGCCAGATGAAGGGGCAGCCGACACGCCCCCTCAAAAAAAGCGCTATAGCAGAGCCAGAAATTGCCAAAGGCAGCGCTGCATCAGTCCCCCAAAAAATGTGAGTTCCTGGATTTAAATATCTATATTCAGGATGGCTGTTCGCATACTGCCAACTATTTTAAGGAGGTGAATGCAAACAGATACCTCGACTTTAACAGTTGCCATCTTAAATAATGGAAGAAGAACATTCCATTAGGTCAAATGAAAAGAATCCGAAGGAATTGTTCTTCCACACAAAAATACCTACAACAACTAGAGAACCTGGAGGATGGTTTTAAACAAAAAGGGTATCCCAAACCCCTTATACAAGGAGCACGCCAGAGAGTGGACGAATTAGAACAAAGTGCTTGCTTGAAAAATAATAAACAGGGTAATGCAGAGGGGGGTTATAATGATGAATTTGATTCTGTTTTCTAACTAGGTATTACACTTCACACACCAATATTTTTTTATAATATTTTTTTATTTTTTTTTTGTATAGGTAATATCACCAGCTCATATTATTGTGTCATGATTACTGGCACCATATGTAGTCCCCCAGTTATTCTTCTTTAGATGTTTTCCGTGTCCTGTGCAGTATCTCTCCCAGAAGTCCACTTGATGGCCCCCGTGGTGGTCTACACCCCGAAGTCATCAATTTTTACTCTAAGAGAGAGTGTGCAGCTGTTTCTGGAGACGGTCAACAATAACCTCTGCATGGTGGAATAATAGGTCACGATGTTTATCAGGATCAGTAGAAGCATCACCCACTCGATGATTATGATGGGGATTTCACGGATCTCGTCCCAGTCTTCATCATTATGGAATAATTCCTTTAATGTTTCATATCCAAAATAGAAAACTACACAGACAAAAGTCAGGCCACAGCAGGTGCATCTACTATGGTGGATGACTTTTTTTGCTCCTGGTAATTTATACATCTGGATGGACTGCCCAAGGTAGTATAAGGCTTCACATGTAATGGAAATTATCGTGCTGACAAAGTGTATCCTGGGATATTCTTCGGGGGACAATACATGCATAACAGCTGTGGAAAAACAGGAGGCCCACACAATGGCCAGCAGGATCCTCTGGATCAGGACCTGATGACCCCTGAACTCTTCAGTATGCATAACCATATACTTATAAATAAGAAAGGTTAGTACCAAAGTGCCAATGGACGTCCCTATGAATCCAATTCTGAATAATATGCTTTCGGGAAAGACATTTCCCACGTCACTGTGAAGGAAAAGAAACCAATGTTATTATGGATATTTCCTCACTCCCAACCCATGAAATAAGAATCATGTGCTTGTTTATCTTACCTGATGCTCATCAGTGGCGAGGCTGCATGGCCGAGGACGACCGTCATGATGTAGCTGGTGGCAAGCCAGGCCGCACACCAAAACGCCAACAGGAGGGGGACGAACCCCAGTCCTTTTAGCTCCATTTCAGACAAGTAGAAAAAGAAGACGCTAATCTCACTATTCTCACTAATCACACAGGAGCAGACTGAAGGCTCGGGCGGCTGTCAGTGGGATGTCAGGCCTCCAGCTGTCTATGACATCACATGTGACATGTCAGAATGACTGCTTGTTTCTTTGAGCTGCCATGATTTAGTATCTGCTATAGACAGAACCTGATGTTTTTACTATGGACCTTACAGACCTCAGAACCCAAGTAATTAGTGCAGGGGCTCCATTTTGATCATCTCATATTTCACATTATTTGAGTTCCAGGGCTCAGATACATTTGCACCCTCTATAGCAGTGGTCTTCAAGCTGTGAACCCCCAACCGCTGCAGAACCACAACTCCCAGCATGCCCAGACAGCAACTTTGCATAAGGAAATAGTCTAATTAAACTTTTCTTATATATAGAATCCCTGAAATCTCCAATCTCTCCTTTTATTGGTTTATGATCTGTGTTACTTATTTGTAAAAAACAATGTTTGTGATTGTCTTCCCCCCACACACTTATGGGCTATCTCTTCAAACGACTTTATTTGACCTAAAGCGTATAATTGATTTACATAAATAAGCCCCTTTTCATCCAAAAGAGTGAATCTTTAATTTTAAGGAACTCTTTAAGTGCTTTATTCGACCATAATGAAGTAAAGTCAAAACTCCATGTGATTTAAAAAATAAATTTAAGTTCCCCCCATACTTAATTATCTAGATATGCATGGGTGTAGTGAGTATCCCAGCTTCCAAAATCTCAAAAATATCCTTCATTTTTCAGAGGCTTTTTCAAAAATGAAAGAAGCGATCTGATTGGTTGCTATGGGCAACTCAGCAGCTTTCCCCATAGACCACAATGGGCCTACTGGTTTCAATGGGCAAAAAATCAGAGTTAATGCACTAGACACAGTTCTCTATACCATTAACCCCTTCCCGACCTATGACATACCTGTACGTCATGGGTGGCAAGGTGTTCCCGACCCATGACATACAGGTACGTCATGAACATTTTTGCCGCTACTCGCGGCATCCCGCAGCGCCCGGTAAGATGGTGGCTATCACTGATAGCCAGCCATCTTACCATGCGACCACGGGGGGTTTCATCCCCCACCCCCCCCCCCAAGCGATCGCTGCTATCAGCTGGTCAAATCTGACTAGCTAATAGCAGCGTTTCGCTATCAGAATATTTAGCAGCGCGGTGTGTAAGTCCCGATCACGGGGATCGGGACACACACCGCTCTGCTAAGTGTCCCTTACCCATCCCCCGGCATCACTTACCCGACCATGCGGTGTCCCGAGTGGTCCCGTTGCGAGCGACGTCCTCCAGGCGGTCCCGGCGGCGCTGCGTCCCGGAGGTGAGTTTCCGGCAGCAGTGCGGCATCTTCATTGGCAGCAGTGAGATCGCCGTAAAGCGATCTCACTGCTGCCTCTGGGAGTTTCAAAACGGCAACTCCCAGCATGCCCAGACAGCCTTTGGCTTTCTGGGCATGCTGGGAGTTGTAGTTTTGTAACATCTGGAGGTCCACAGTTTGGAGACCACTGTATAATGGTCTCCAATCTGTGCTGTTCCAGATGTTGCAAAACTACAACTACCAGCATGCTCAGTCTGTTCAGGCATGCTGGGAGTTGTAGTTCTCTAACATCTGGAAGAGCATAGATTGGAGACCATTATACAGTGGTCTCCAAACTGTGGACCTCCAGATATTGCAAAACTACAACTCCCAGCATGCCCAGACTGCCCAAGCATGCTGGAAGTTGTAGTTCGGCAACATCTGATCCTTCAGATATTGCCGAACTACAACTTCCAGCATGCTTGGGCAGTCTGGGCATGCTGGGAGTTGTAGTTTTGCAACAACTGGAGGCACACTAGTTGGGAAACATTGTCCGTTTGCTACCTCAGTGCCTCCAGCTGTTTCAATTGTTGCAAAACTATAACTCCCAGCATGCACTGACAGACCATGCATGCTGGGAGTTGTAGTTTTGCAACAGCTGGAGGCACACTGGTTTGGAAACGCTAAGTTTGGTTGCAAAACACTTGAAAGTTTATTACTTAACTTAGTGTTTCCAAACCAGTGTGCCTCCAGCTGTTGCAAAACTACAACTCCCAGCATGCACGGACAGCCAAAGGGCATGCTCGGAGTTTGCAACAGCTGGATGTTTGCCCCCTCCCCCCAATGTGAATGTACAGGGTACACTCACATGGGCGGAGGTTTACAGTGAGTGCTGCAAGTTTGAGATGGCGCAAAATTTGCGCTGCAGCTCAAACTCCCAGCGGCAAACTTGCTGTGAACCTCTGCCCATGTGACTGTACCCTAAAAACACTACACTACACTAACACTAACCTAAAATAAAAAGTAAAAAACACTACATATACACATTATCCCTACACAGCCCCCCTCCCCCAAAAAAATGAAAAACGTCTGGTACGCTACTGTTTCCAAAACGGAGCCTCCAGCTGTTGCAAAATAATAACTCCCAGTATTGCCGGACAGCCATTGACTGTCCAGGCATGCTGGGAGTTTTGCAACAGCTGGAGGCACCCTGTTTGGGAATCATTGGCATAGAATACCCCTATGTCCACCCCTATGCAAATCCCTAATTCAGGCCTCAAATGCGCATGGCGCTCTCTCACTTTGGAGCCCTGTTGTATTTCAGGGCAACAGTTTTGGGACACATATGGGGTATTGCCGTACTCGGGAGAAATTGCCTTACAAATTTTGGAGGGCTTTTTCTTCTTTAACCCCTTATGAAAAGGTGAAGTTGGGGTCTACACCAGCATGTTAGTGTAAAAAAATAATTTTTTTACTCTGACATGCTGGTGTTGCCCTATACTTTTCATTTTCACAAGAGGTAAAAGGGGAAAAAAGATCCTCTAAATTTGTAATGCAATTTCTCCCGAGTATGGAGATACCCCATATGTGGGCGCAAAGTGCTCTGGGGGCGCACAACAAGGCTCAGAAGGGAGAGTGCACCATGTACATTTGAGGCGATTTGCACAGGGGTGGCTGATTGTTACAGCAGTTCTCGGAATCAGAATGATAAGTAAAAGCATTCCAGAGTTATTAATGTTTAAAGTGACAGTGGTCAGATTTTCAAAAAATGCCCAGGACCTGAAGGTGAAAATGGGCTGGGTCATGAAGGGGTTAAAGGGGTACTCCGGTGAAAACCTTTTTTTTCTTTTAAATCAACTGGCTCCGGAAAGTTAAACAGATTTGTAAATTACTTCTATTAAAAAATCGTAATCTTTCCTGTACTTATTAGCTGCTGAATACTACAGAGGAAATTATTTTCTTTTTGGAATGCTCTCTGATGACATCACGAGCACAGTGCTCTCTGCTGACGTTATTATAATAATAATAATAATAAGTCTTTATTTATTGTTGTCCTTAGTGGGATTTGAACCCTCTCCAGCTCCACTATATCTTTCTTGTACACTGGTGCTCAGTACTGTACACAGTACTCTATGTGAGGACTGACTAGTGATTTGTACAGCGGTAGCATTATTTCCTTGTCGTCGGCATCTATGCCCCTATTGATGTACCCCATGATTTTATTAGCCTTGGCAGCAGCTGCCCGACACTGGTCACTACAGCTAAGTTTACTGTTACCTAAGGCTCCTAAGTCCTTTTCCATGTCAGTCGTCCTAAGTGTTCTTCCATTTAATACATAATCCCAGCTCGGATTTTTGCATTACCTTACATTTATCAGTGTTGAACCTCATCTGCCACTTCCCAGCCCAAACCTCCAACCTATCCAGATCCATTTGTAACAGTGCACTGTCCTCTATAGTGTTTACCACTTTACAGAGTTTGGTGTCATCTGCAAAGATTGCTACTTTACTATTCAACCCCTCTGCAAGGTCATTCATGAATATATTAAATAGGACAGGACCCAAGACGGACCCCTGTGGTACCCCACTAGTAACAGTCACCCAATCAGAATAAGTACCATTAATAAACACCCTCTGTTTCCTATCATTGAGCCAGTTACTTACCCACTTGCGCACATTCTCCCCCAGTCCAAACCTTCTCATTTTATGCACCAACCTTTTATGTGGAACCGTATAAAATCCAGATATACGACATCCAGCGATTGCCCCTGGTCCAGTCTTGTGCTCACCTTCTCATAAAAGCTGATCAGGTTAGTTTGACAGGATCAATCCCTCATAAATCCATGCTGATACAGGGTCATACATTTATTTTTATCAAGATATTCCAAAATAGCATCTCTTAGGAAACCCTCAAACAATTTACCGAGGTTAAACTAACAGGTCTATAATTCCCGGGGTCACCTTTTGACCCCTTCTTAAATATTGGCACCACATTTGCCATGCGCCAGTCCTGGGGAACAGTCCCTGTCACTATAGAGTCCCTGAATATTAAAAATTGGGGTCTGTCTATTACATTACTTTTTTTTTATATTTTTTTTATTTTAATATTAAACAATTACAAAAATACATTGTACAAATCCGATAAAACAACATCACCAATCGGAAGAAAAGCAAAAGCCATAGAAGCCAAATCCATACTTGTTTACATCCAAGAGTATGTCTAATCAAATTTGCCCATCTTACCAATAGCTCCCAGCAGTATAAACTCTATCGTACGAGGTACCTTCACAGGGATTTTACTTTCTACCTCTTTTATTACAGATTCCCAGAAAACAGATATCTTCTCACACGACCAAAAACTATGTAAATAGTCCGCCTCTTCCAAACCACATTTAACACACTGTGAAGTGATTCTCACCCCTATCCTATGTAAATGAAGCGCGGAATAGTGGGTCTTGTGTAATATCTTAAATTGTGTAATTTTATGTTCCATATTACGAGAAACCTTGCTTATATTTTGGGCCATAATGTCCCAATCTTCCTCAGACACAGTACCCACTATTCCGGACCATTTGTCTTTAATTCTGTTGATCCCCCTTACTCCAATAATCTTATTTAATTTCTTATACAAAATTGATATTCCTTTTTTTTTTTAAAGTGCTCTATTTGAGTTAGTGCTTCTATGAAATTGTGTTTCTGTGCTACATATATCTCCTTATCTATCGTGTTATGGACTGCATGACTAACTTGCCAATAGTACAGCCAATCGTTATCACTAATATCATACCCCCTTTTTATGTGCTCAAATGAAAAGAGTTGTCCTTTATCAAATAATTGTTCCAGTCGTTTTATACCCTTACTATCCCAAAAAGTTGACTCACACTTCACCAATTCTTTAAATGTATTGTTACCCCATAGGGGTGTGAACCCAAAACTATTTCCTACATGTAATTCTCCCTTTAATCTTTCCCATACTTTCCTATATTTATACAATAACATCGTGTTATTTGACCCACTCTCCTCATAATCATCTAATTCCAACACCTCATATATGTTCACTTTCTCCTTATCTACTACAATCTTCTCCAGATATCTAAAATTTTTCCAATTCACGATTCGTACCAACTGCGCGGCCATGTAATAAACAAAGAAATTGGGCATATCCAATCCCCCCCTATCTCCAGGGGCCATAAAATATCTGTACTTCAGACGAACCCTTTTTCTTCCCCATAACAATCTACCCAGTATCACTTCTATCTTCCGGAACCAGCATTTGCCGATCCACACTGGCGAGGCAGCAAGAAAAAAAAGGATCTGTGGGAGGACCACCATTTTTATTATCGCCATCCTTTCTGACATAGAGAAGGGCATTTTAATCCATACTTCTACTCTCTTCGCTAAACTATTCAAAAGGGGCAGTATATTGTTAATCACAAACCTATCATTCGTGGCTGCTATTTTTACTCCCAGATAATGGAAACATTCATTTTTTTTGAACACGGATAGTCTTCCCACCGTCTCCCCCATATCTTCATCCAGGGGGAGCATAGTAGATTTACTCCAATTTATGTCCAACCCAGATAGAGGGGCAAATGCCTCGAACATCTTAATGATACGATGTATTTTTTCTTGTGGGTTAGTTACAAAAAGGAGGATATCATCTGCAAATAACAAGATCTTACTCTTCTCTCCATTTACTCCAAATCCCTCATAAACATCATTATCTCTTATCCAAGCCGCTAAGGGTTCAATATAAATTAAAAATAAAAAGGGTGAGAGGGGGCAGCCCTGCCTTGTTCCTCTACTTAGTTTGAATGGGTAGGAGGGGGTTCCATCTACCACCACACTCGCCTCGGGGTTAGTGTATAGTAGCTGAATATAACTCAAAAACCTCGGGCCCACCCTAACCCTCTTCAAAACTTCCCAGAGGTATCTCCACTCCACCCTGTCAAAAGCTTTAGTAGCATCCAATGACAGAATGGAGCGGGGGCCACGGGATCCACTCTGGATTGCTTCATACACCTGGTGGATATTGTCATGAACCTTTCTTCCTGACCTAAACCCTCCCTGGTCACCGCCCACCACTACCTCCACTACTTTATCCAATCTCCTTGCCAGTGCTTTCGCTATTATCTTTATATCTGTATTAAGCAAGGAGATATGAGCCCAAATCCAAGGGATCCTTATCTTTTTTCCTAATGAGTCTAATATTAGCCTCACACATAGATTTAGGGAGAACCCCCCCCCCCCTCCAGGATTCATTAATGATACCCAGCAGTTTTGGAAGCAGCAGGGTTGAGTATATTCTATATATCTGGAAAGGAATGCCGTCAGACCCAGGGGATGTATTCCCTTGGATTGATGCCAATGCCTCCTCCAATTCCTGGAGGGAGATTGGGTCATCCAGGGAGTCCCTGACATCCTCTGTCAAACTCGGAATATTAATTCCCCTCAAGAATTCCGCTACCTCCGCCCTATTAATATCGCTGCCCATATAGAGATTGGAGAAAAAAGAGCCATCCATTTGGGCTATTTCTTCTCTATCTGTGGTTATGCTGCCATCCTCCCTCCTCAGAGCCATAATACCACATTCGTCGCCTTGATTTTTAAATAATCTTGACAGTGTCTTATTTGGTTTCCCTTTCTCAAAGAAATTAAATTGCCCACTGAAGAATAGTTTATTTTGTGCCTTTTTAAGTAGATATTCTTTATATTCCTCTTGAGCTGCCTTCAGTTCTAACAGCTGTTCCCCCCACTATCCTCTTCTATCCCTGCTTCTAATGTTGCCACTTTACTATTCAGTACTGATTCTTCCTGTGAGAATTCCTTTTTTTTTTTTATTGATTCGCCCTATATATAGGCCCCTCAAGTATGCCTTCATAGTATCCCATACCACCTGAGGGTTTGCGGACTTATGATTAATCTCCCAGAATGCCTCTATTTCCTGTCTAAACCAGTCCTGGTCGCCCACTAATTCAATCCAGTGGGGGTTGAGCCGAAAGCCCAACCTTTTCCCACCCATTACCTTACCTCCAATTTCCACCACCACTGGGCAATGGTCCGATAGGGTTTTAGCTTTATACTGCACCCTGCTGGTCCAGGTCATTGCATTCTTATCACACAGGTGTTACGCCGAGCGCTCCGGGTCCCCGCTCCTCCCCGGAGCGCTCGCTACACTTCCCTCACTGCAGCGCCCCGGTCGGTTCCACGGACCCGGGGCGCTGCGTTACCACCTCCGGCCGGGATGCGATTCGCGATGCGGGTAGCGCCCGCTCGCGATGCGCACCCCGGCTCCCGTACCTGACTCGCTCCCCGTCAGTTCTGTCCCGGCGCGCGCGGCCCCGCTCCCTAGGGCGCGCGCGCGCCGGGTCTTTGCGATTTAAAGGGCCACTGCACCGCTGATTGGTGCAGTGGTTCCAATTAGTGTTTACACCTGTGCACTTCCCTATATCACCTCACTTCCCCTTCACTCCCTCGCCGGATCTTGTTGCCCTAGTGCCAGTGAAAGCGTTCCTTGTGTGTTCCTTGCCTGTGATTCCAGACCTTCTGCCGTTGCCCCTGACTACGATCCTTGCTGCCTGCCCCGACCTTCTGCTACGTCCGACCTTGCTTCTGTCTACTCCCTTGTACCGCGCCTTTCTTCAGCAGCCAGAGAGGTTGAGCCGTTGCTAGGGGATACGACCTGGTCACTACCGCCGCAGCAAGACCATCCCGCTTTGCGGCGGGCTCTGGTGAAAACCAGTAGTGACTTAGAACCGATCCTCTAGCACGGTCCACGCCAATCCCTCTCTGGCACAGAGGATCCACCACCTGCCAGCCGGCATCGTGACAGTAGATCCGGCCATGGATCCCGCTGAAGTTCCTCTGCCAGTTGTCGCTGACCTCACCACGGTGGTCGCCCAGCAGTCACAACAGATTGCGCAACAAGGCCAACAGCTGTCTCAACTGACTGTTATGCTACAACAGTTACTACCACAGCTCCAGCAATCATCTCCTCCGCCAGCTCCTGTACCTCCTCCGCAGCGAGTGGCCGCTTCTGGAATACGACTATCCTTGCCGGATAAATTTGATGGGGACTCTAAGTTTTGCCGTGGCTTTCTTTCCCAATGTTCATTACACTTGGAGATGATGTCGGACCAGTTCCCCACCGAAAGGTCTAAAGTGGCTTTCGTAGTCAGCCTGCTGTCTGGAAAAGCCCTGGCTTGGGCCACACCGCTCTGGGACCGCAATGACCCCGTCACTGCCTCTGTACACTCCTTCTTCTCGGAAATTCGAAGTGTCTTTGAGGAACCTGCCCGAGCCTCTTCTGCTGAGACTGCCCTGTTGAACCTGGTCCAGGGTAATTCTTCCGTTGGCGAGTATGCCGTACAGTTCCGTACCCTTGCTTCAGAATTATCCTGGAATAATGAGGCACTCTGCGCGACCTTTAAAAAAGGCCTATCCAGCAACATTAAAGATGTTCTGGCCGCACGAGAAATCCCTGCTAACCTACATGAACTCATCCATCTTGCCACTCGCATTGACATGCGTTTTTCCGAACGGCGTCAGGAGCTCCGCCAGGATATGGACTCTGTTCGCACGAGGCGTTTCTTCTCCCCGGCTCCTCTCTCCTCTGGTCCCCTGCAACCTGTTCCTGTGCCTCCCGCCGTGGAGGCTATGCAGGTCGACCGGTCTCGCCTGACACCCCAAGAGAGGACACGACGCCGCATGGAGAATCTCTGCCTGTACTGTGCTAGTACCGAACACTTCCTGAGGGATTGTCCTATCCGTCCTCCCCGCCTGGAAAGACGTCCGCTGACTCCGCACAAAGGTGAGACAGTCCTTGATGTCTACTCTGCTTCTCCACGTCTTACTGTGCCTGTGCGGATGTCTGCCTCTGCCTTCTCCTTCTCTGCTGTGGCCTTCTTGGACTCTGGATCTGCAGGAAATTTTATCTTGGCCTCTCTCGTCAACAGGTTCAACATCCCGGTGACCAGTCTCGCCAGACCCCTCTACATCAATTGTGTAAACAATGAAAGATTGGACTGTACTATACGTTTCCGCACGGAGCCCCTTCTAATGTGCATCGGATCTCATCATGAGAGGATTGAACTGTTGGTCCTCCCCAATTGCACTTCTGAAATCCTTCTTGGACTTCCCTGGCTTCAACTCCATTCCCCAATCCTGGATTGGTCCACTGGGGAGATCAAGAGTTGGGGGCCCTCTTGTTCCAAGGACTGCTTAAAACCGGTTCCCAGTAAACCTTGCCGTGTCCCTGTGCTTCCTCATGTAACCGGTCTCCCTAAGGCCTATATGGACTTTGCGGACGTTTTTTGCAAAAAACAAGCTGAGACTCTACCTCCTCACAGGCCTTATGATTGTCCCATTGACCTCCTCCCGGGCACTACTCCACCCCGGGGCAGAATCTATCCTCTGTCCGTCCCAGAGACTCTTGCCATGTCTGAATACGTCCAAGAAAATTTAAAAAAGGGCTTTATCCGTAAATCCTCCTCTCCTGCCGGAGCCGGATTTTTCTTTGTGTCCAAAAAAGATGGCTCTCTACGTCCTTGCATTGACTACCGCGGTCTTAATAAAATCACGGTTAAGAACCGCTACCCCCTACCCCTCATCTCTGAACTCTTTGATCGTCTCCAAGGTGCCCATATTTTTACCAAACTGGACTTAAGAGGTGCTTATAATCTCATCCGCATCAGAGAGGGGGATGAATGGAAAACGGCATTTAACACCAGAGATGGACACTTTGAGTATCTGGTCATGCCCTTTGGTCTATGCAACGCCCCTGCCGTCTTCCAAGACTTTGTTAATGAAATTTTTCGTGATCTCCTATACTCCTGTGTTGTTGTATATCTGGACGATATCCTGATTTTTTCTGCCAATCTTGAAGAACACCGCCAGCATGTCCGTATGGTTCTTCAGAGACTTCGTGATAATCAACTCTATGCCAAAATAGAGAAATGTCTGTTTGAATGCCAATCTCTTCCTTTTCTAGGATACTTGGTCTCTGGCCAGGGACTACAAATGGACCCAGATAAACTCTCTGCCGTCTTAGATTGGCCACGCCCCTCCGGACTCCGTGCCATCCAACGTTTTTTGGGGTTCGCCAATTATTACAGGCAATTTATTCCACATTTTTCTACCATTGTGGCTCCTATTGTGGCTTTAACAAAAAAAAATGCCGATCCCAAGTCTTGGCCTCCTCAAGCGGAAGACGCCTTTAAACGACTCAAGTCTGCCTTTTCTTCGGCTCCCGTGCTCTCCAGACCTGACCCATCTAAACCCTTCCTATTGGAGGTTGATGCCTCCTCAGTGGGAGCTGGAGCTGTCCTTCTACAAAAAAACTCTTCCGGGCATGCTGTTACTTGTGGTTTTTTTTCCAGGACCTTCTCTCCGGCGGAGAGGAACTACTCCATCGGGGATCGAGAGCTTCTAGCCATTAAATTAGCACTTGAGGAATGGAGGCATCTGCTGGAGGGATCAAGATTTCCAGTTATTATTTACACCGATCACAAGAACCTCTCCTACCTCCAGTCTGCCCAACGGCTGAATCCTCGTCAGGCCAGGTGGTCTCTGTTCTTTGCCCGATTTAATTTTGAAATTCACTTTCGGCCTGCTGATAAGAACATTAGGGCCGATGCTCTCTCTCGTTCCTCAGATGCCTCTGAAATTGAACTCTCTCCTCAACACATCATTCCTCCTGACTGCCTGATTTCCACTTCTCCAGCCTCCATCAGGCAAACTCCTCCAGGAAAGACCTTTGTTTCTCCACGCCAACGCCTTGGGATCCTCAAATGGGGTCACTCCTCCCATCTCGCAGGTCATGCGGGCATTAAGAAATCTGTGCAACTCATCTCTCGCTTCTATTGGTGGCCGACTCTAGAGACTGATGTGGTGGACTTTGTGCGAGCCTGCACTATCTGTGCCCGGGATAAGACTCCTCGCCAGAAGCCCGCTGGTTTTCTTCATCCTCTACCTGTCCCCGAACAACCTTGGTCTCTGATTGGTATGGATTTTATTACTGACTTACCCCCATCCCATGGCAACACTGTTATTTGGGTGGTCGTTGATCGATTCTCCAAAATGGCACATTTCATCCCTCTTCCTGGTCTTCCTTCAGCGCCTCAGTTGGCTAAACAATTTTTTGTACACATTTTTCGTCTTCACGGGTTGCCTACACAGATCGTCTCGGATAGAGGCGTCCAATTTGTGTCTAAATTCTGGAGGGCTCTCTGTAAACAACTCAAGATTAAATTAAATTTTTCTTCTGCATACCATCCTCAATCCAATGGACAAGTAGAGAGAATTAACCAGATCTTGGGTGACTATTTACGACATTTTGTTTCCTCCCGCCAGGATGACTGGGCAGATCTTCTACCTTGGGCCGAATTCTCGTATAATTTCAGAATCTCTGAATCTTCCTCCAAATCTCCGTTTTTCGTGGTGTACGGCCGTCACCCTCTTCCCCCCCTCCCTACCCCCTTGCCCTCTGGTCTGCCCGCTGTGGATGAAATTTCTCGTGATCTTTCCACCATATGGAAAGAGACCCAAAATTCTCTCTTACAGGCTTCTTCTCGCATGAAGAGATTCGCAGATAAGAAAAGAAGAGCTCCTCCCATTTTTTCCCCTGGAGACAAGGTATGGCTCTCCGCTAAATATGTCCGTTTCCGTGTCCCGAGCTATAAGTTGGGACCACGCTATCTTGGTCCTTTTAAAGTTTTGTGTCAAATTAATCCTGTCTCTTACAAACTTCTTCTTCCTCCTTCTCTTCGTATCCCTAATGCCTTTCACGTCTCTCTTCTTAAACCTCTCATCCTCAACCGTTTTTCTCCTAAATCTGTTCCTCCCACTCCTGTTTCCGGCTCCTCGGACATCTTCTCTGTCAAAGAGATCTTGGCCTCCAAAAAGGTCAGGGGAAGAACTTTTTTTTTAGTGGATTGGGAGGGTTGTGGTCCAGAAGAGAGGTCCTGGGAACCTGAGGACAATATCCTGGACAAAAGTCTGATCCTCAGGTTCTCAGGCCCCAAGAAGAGGGGGAGACCCAAGGGGGGGGGTACTGTTACGCCGAGCGCTCCGGGTCCCCGCTCCTCCCCGGAGCGCTCGCTACACTTCCCTCACTGCAGCGCCCCGGTCGGTTCCACGGACCCGGGGCGCTGCGTTACCACCTCCGGCCGGGATGCGATTCGCGATGCGGGTAGCGCCCGCTCGCGATGCGCACCCCGGCTCCCGTACCTGACTCGCTCCCCGTCAGTTCTGTCCCGGCGCGCGCGGCCCCGCTCCCTAGGGCGCGCGCGCGCCGGGTCTTTGCGATTTAAAGGGCCACTGCACCGCTGATTGGTGCAGTGGTTCCAATTAGTGTTTACACCTGTGCACTTCCCTATATCACCTCACTTCCCCTTCACTCCCTCGCCGGATCTTGTTGCCCTAGTGCCAGTGAAAGCGTTCCTTGTGTGTTCCTTGCCTGTGATTCCAGACCTTCTGCCGTTGCCCCTGACTACGATCCTTGCTGCCTGCCCCGACCTTCTGCTACGTCCGACCTTGCTTCTGTCTACTCCCTTGTACCGCGCCTTTCTTCAGCAGCCAGAGAGGTTGAGCCGTTGCTAGGGGATACGACCTGGTCACTACCGCCGCAGCAAGACCATCCCGCTTTGCGGCGGGCTCTGGTGAAAACCAGTAGTGACTTAGAACCGATCCTCTAGCACGGTCCACGCCAATCCCTCTCTGGCACAGAGGATCCACCACCTGCCAGCCGGCATCGTGACAACAGGCATAAGTCAATTCGGGAAGCGGTGTTATATGAGGTACTAAAACATGAGTACTGTCTTACTCCTGGGTTTAGTTACCGCCACCCATCAACCCAATTCATCTCTCCACAGTATCTCGCCAATGCTGTTTCGTTCCCCCCTACATTCCTACCTAATTTGTATCTGTCCATACTAGGGTCTATTACATTGTTCAAATCTCCAACTATCCATAATGCCGAATGTGTCTTACTTACGCTATAGCTCACGAGGTCCCTCAGAACATCCACTCTAAAAGATGGAGGAATATAAACAAAAGCCAAGATGACTGCCCTATCTTCCCATATTCCATAAAGAAATACATATGGACCATACTTATCTACCTTTGCATTCTTAGTCTCGAATGGTACCCTCCTGTGAACATATACTGATACTCCCATGGAGTAGGAAGAGAGTCTGGAGTGGTATTCTTCTTTGGCCCACTTCCTTGGAAGTATCTGCTCATCTCTTGACCTATGGGTCTCAACTAAACATATGATCGCAGGAAGGCACCTCCGAATATAATCGAAGACTGCACACTTTTTAATTCTATCCGACATACCTCGTATGTTCCAGGCTAATAATTTAAGCATAGATATATTTGCCTAAGAGAAAAAAGAAAAGAGAGAAGAAGAAGAGAGAGAAAAAAAAAAAACCCTCTTTTGATCATCCCGTGCCATCCCTCCCTCCTTTCCCTTATCCTTCCCCACCCGCAGCCCCCCCTCTCCCCATAATGCACCGTACTTCTACTATGCACTCCTATCCTAGTGACACCCCAGAGAACCCCCCAACCCCTCCCCCCGAGACGTAACATTATTACTCAACTAATACTTCCAACCCCTAATGCCACAGTAGTGCCTTATATTAGATGCCTTATTTATCCATCCAATCTGAGACTTCTTGTGGGGTTCCAAATATTGTTACCTTTCCCTTATGCTCAACCCGGAGTCTCGTTGGAAACAGCAGAGAGAAGGGCACCCCTGCGTTCTTTAGCCGCCTTTTTATCTCCCGAAAGGATGCCCTTTTCCTCTGGGTCTCCCAAGAGAAATCCGGATATAGAAAAATATTCTGTCCATTATACTGTAGGTCCCTCATCTCTCTTGCCTTCCTAAGGATAGTATCCCTGTCCTGGGAGGTATATAACTTAATTAGGATTGTCCTAGAGGGACCCCCCGGAGGGGGAATACGCCTTGGCACCGATGAGCTCGTTCAATCCCAAACATTGGGGTAAGATGCCCTTCCCCTATCCCCTCCTTCAACCACCTACTAAGAAACTGTATGGCAGAGTTCCCCCCCCCCCTCCACCCCCTCAGGAAACCCCACCATCCCCTCAGGAAACCCCACCATCCTTATATTGCAACGTCTGGATCTATCCTCAAGGTCAGTGAGCTTATCTTTAACAGATGTCCTCTCCTTTTTCAAGTCATTAACCTCCTCCTCCAAAACCTTAATCCTATTTTCTGTTTTAGGGGCTTCTTCCTCTAGTCTGGAAATCCTATCTCTCATTTTAGTCATATCGTGTCTTATCAGAGATACCTCGGTAGATACCACACCTAATTGTTTATTTATCTCCTCAATTGCACAATTAGTTTTTTCACCCCTCCCAAGATCTCCTCCAACATCTGTGTTCCCATAGGGGGCACAGACTGCCCTTCCTCAGTTTCTTCCACCTCCAAGACCGAGTACCTAGAGCCTGTTTTACTAGGGGAGAGATCCTTCTGGGTTCTAGTTTTTATACCCACAGCTGGAGACTTCCATATTTTATCCAATTTACCCATAGCCCCCTTATCTTTTTGTGGCGAGCTACCCCCTGATCTTCTGGGGTTCACCTTAGGGGCCATTTCACCCACTATTTCTCTTCACTTTATATTTGTGGGTTGTATGTATCACTACGGGGATATCACGGACCAACTTAGCAACTTTATACACCATAGGCCCCTCCCACTCGAGAATTTAAATCCCGTTATTTACAGCATACAAAAGTAAGAATTCACAGTCCCATATGGCTCTGGGGAGCGCTTAAAACCTAGGGTATCACACCCTGATCCAGAAATATCCACCACCAAATATAGCATACTAATATGCAACTACGGAATCATTAGCGTATTCACGCTCCCCCTGGTAGACAGTGCAATCACCCCCCAGAGTCACTGATCTTATTGGGTCCAAGGAGGGGTCCAAATTCATGAGAGAGGAATTCTGCTAAGACCAAGTTGTTCAATTTAGTCCATGAGTCCCGGTTTCTCCAAATCGCTAGGAGGAGTGACCAGGCAGAGAGTCAGGCATCCAATATTGTCCATTCCACATGGGGCCAGTGCAAGAGGCTGCTGCTGTTCAGAATATTGCCGGGGTATTAATCAATGGTTTCACCGGCTTCTGCACTGTTAGATATTCATCACATGTAAAGTCTGATCGTTTTACTCAGCTCCACTCTCCATCCACAAGAAAGGGTCTGGGCCAGTCTATTCAAATCCCAGCAAGGAGTAGCGGAGTTCCACACATGCCCCTCAACACCTCCGCGTCTGTCTATTACATTACTTAATTCCTTTAGAACATGGGGGTGAATGCCATCTGGACCTGGTGATTTGTCTATTTTGATTTTTTGTAGGTGGCACTGTACTTCTTCCTGGGTTAGACAGGTGACCTGTACTGGGGAGCTTACCTTATCACACTGTATTTCACCTGGCATTTCATTTTCCTCAGTGAATACAGTGGAGAAGAATTTTAGTATATTTGCTTTTTCCTGATCCCCGTTTATAATTTCTTCCTCATCATTTTTTAAAGGGCCAACACTTTCATTTTTGACCCTATTGCTATTTATATAATTAAAGAACATTTTGGGGTTAGTTATACTCTCTTTGGCAATGAGTCTTTCTGTCTCTATTTTTGCGGCTTTTATCTGTTTTTTACATATTTCACATTTTTCTCTATAGCTTTTTAATGCTTCTTCACTGCTGTCCTGTTTTAGTAACTGAAATGCTTTATTTTAGTCATTTATTGCCCCCTTAACATTTTTATTCATCCATATTGGTTTTCTTTTATTTCTGACCCTTTTATTCCTATAAAGTATATACATTTTACAGTGAAAATTTAAGATATTTTTTAAAGTCTCCCATTTAGTGTCAGTATTGTTCTTTTTGAGGACAATATCCCATTTTATATTGTTATGGGCTTCTCTGAGTTGATCGAACTTTGCTTTTCGAAAGTTCATTGTTTTTGTGGCCCCTCGAGAGATTCCCTTATTGAAGAACAAGTTATAATGTATTACATTATGATCACTATTTCCTCGGTGTCCATCTACTTGCACATTAATTACTCTGCCAGTTTCAGTACGTTAGAAAATATTAAGTCTAGTAGGGCGCCCCCTCTGGTCAGGCCCTGCACCATTTGGGACAGATAATGGTCTTTAGCTATAGTCAGAAATCTGTTTCCTTTAAAGTCGAAGTCTGCCCAGTTCTCCATGAACCCAAACCCCTCCTTCCTACACCAGCTTCTGAGCCACTTGTTTACCTCCCTTATCTCCCGCAGCCTCTCTGGTACGGCTCGTGGTACAGGTAATATTTCAGAAAATACTACCTTGGAGGTCCTTGCCTTAAGCTTGCAGCCTAAGTCCCTGAAATCATTTTTAAGGACACTCCATCTACCTCTTACTTTGTCATTGGTGCCAATATGTACCATGACTGCTGGGTCTTCTCCAGCCCCACCCAGCAACCTGTCAACCCGATCCGCGAAAGTGCCGAACTCGAGCGCCAGGAAGACAACACACTGTTCGGCTATCCCGGTCTTTGTGACAGATCACCCTGTCTGTCCCCCTAATAATTGAGTCCCCCACTACCAGTACCTGTCTGGCCTGCCCTGCTCTCCTCCCTCCCTCCTTACTGGAGCAGACACCCCCCTGGCGGTCAGAGGCAGAGTCCTGCTGCAGTACCGCTAGCTCTGAAATGACATCCCCCTCATCTGCCAACTGGGCAAACTTGTTGGGGTGTGCCAGTTCAGGACTAGCCTCCCTGACACTTTTCCCTCTACCCCGTTTTCTAACTGTAACCCAGCTAACTGCCTGACTGTCCTGCCCCTCCGTCCCACTATCCATCCCCACCTCGACCCCAGAGAGTACCTGCTCAGTGAGCAGGAGACTACTCTGCGGGTTGTCAATGCATCTCAGTGTTGCCAGTTGCTCCTCTAGATCCAGGATCTGGGCTTCTAAATGAGCAACTCGCACACATCTCGCACAACAATATGCACCCTCAAACTGTTGTTCAAGGATTGCATAGATTGCGCAAGATGCACACTGGACTGCCTTTTCCAACATGGAGGTCATACTAGATTTGGGGATTGCAAAAATTAACAGAAAAGAAAAAAAAATCAAATATTTCAATTTAAACTTCCTGAATTTAAAGTCCCTTAATTTTAAGTCCCCTCACTTTTATACTCACTCACTTGTATGCTTCACACTCTTGTATACAGAAAAACAGTCGCTAGCTCAACATAGTGTATTTGCTTTATATTTATCACAACCACAACCACCTCTCTTCCACTGCCTGGAAGTGAAACTTTTTTTTTTTTTTTTTCATTTACACATCCAAATTTAACGAAAAGTCGTAAAAGACCTGTGGGGTGTTAAGGCTCACTGGACCCCTTGGTACGTGGCTTGAGGGGTGTAGTTTCCAAAATGGTATGCCATGTGGGGGTTTTCTGCTCTTCTGGCACCATAGGGGCTTCCAAAATGTGACATGCCCCCCAAAAACCATTTCAGCAAAAATTCACTCTCCAAAATCCCATTGTTGCTCCTTCCCTTCTGAGCCCTCTACTGCACCAGCCGAACACTTTACATACACATATGAGGTATTTCCTTACTCTAGAGAAATTGGGTTACAAATTTTGGGGGGCTTTTTCTCCTATTACCCCTTGTAAAAATTCAAAAACTGGGTCTACAAGAACATGCGAGTGTAAAAAATGGAGATTTTGAATTTCCTCCTTCACTTTGCTGCTATTCCTGTGAAACACCTAAAGGGTTAACACACTTACCCAAATGTCATTTTGGATACTTTGAGGGGTGCAGTTTTTATAATGTGGTCATTTGTGGGGTATTTCTAATATGAAGGCCCTTCAAATCCACTTCAAAACTGAACTGGTCCCTGAAAAATTCCAATTTAGAAAATGTTGTGAAAAATTGGAAAAGTGCTGCTGAACTTTGAAGCCCTCTGATATCTTCTAAAACTTAAAACCTGTCAACTTTATGATGAAAATATAAAGTAGACATATTGTATCTGTGAATCAATATATTATTTATTTGGAATGTCTGTTTTTGTTACAAGCAGAGAGCTTCAAAGTTAGAAAAATGCTAAATTTTCAATTTTTTCATCAAATTTGGGAATTTTTCACCAAGAAATGATGCAAGCCTCGACAAAAATTTACCACTAACATGAAGTAGAATATGTCACGAAAAAACAATGTCAGAATCAGAATGAAAAGTAAAAGTATCCCAGAGTTATTAATGCTTAAAATGACAATGGTCAGATGTGCAAAAATGGCTGGGTCCTTAAGGTGAAAATGGGCTGGTTCCTTAAGGGGTTAAACCCGACTGGCATTTGACAGATCTTTGGAACAGTGGGCTGTGCAAATGAAAAATTTTCATTTTTCTTTTGGCAGACCACTGCTCAAAAAAATCTATCAGACACCTGTGAGATGTAAATGCTCACTGCACTTCTTATTAGGGGTGTAGTTTCCAAAATGGGGTCACATGTGTGTGTGTGTGTGTGTGTGTGTGTGGGGGGGGGGGGTTCACTGTTCTGGCACCATGGAGGCCTAAACGCACATGGCCTTCAATTTCAGCCAGATTCTCTCTCCAAAAGCCCAATGGTGCTCCTTCTCTTCTGAGCCCTGTAGTTCACCCGCAGAGCACTTTACATCCACATGTGGGGTATTTTCTGACTCAGAAGAGATGGGGTTACAAATTTTGCTGGGCTTTTTTTCCTATTACCCCTTGTGAAAATGATAAAATTGGGGTAACAATAGCATTTTAGGGAAAAAAATATACATTTTTTTATTTTCACCTCCAACTTTAACAAAAATTTGTCAAACACCTGTGGGATGTTAAGGCTCACTATACCCCTTGTTACTTTACGTGAGGGGTGTAGTTTTCTAAATGGGGGTCACATATGGGTGTTTTTTATGTTTATGTCAGAACTGCTGTAACTACCAGCCACCCCTGTGCAAATCACCAATTTAGGCCTCAAATGTATATGGTACACTCTGTTTACACTAACATGCTGGTGTAGACCCAAAATGTACCTTTTCTTAAGGGGTAAAAGAAGAGAAAAAAAATTTGTAACCAAAAACTGTTGCCTTGAAATATGAGAGGGCTCCAAAGTGAAAGAGCACCATGTGCATTTGAGGCCTAAATTAGGGATTTGCATCCACCACCAAATTACCCTACAGCAGTGCTTTCCAAATAGGGTGTCTCCAGCTGTTGCACTACTTCCTGTTCAGGGTGTGGTTGTGTGATCGTCAGCTCCAGGAGAACCAGAGAGCAGCAGGATTTTCACCAGCCCTCCCCCCCCCCCCCCCAGGTTTGTGGCAGCCTTCGGGGAAGGGTTTCCCTGCATGAACCCCAACGTCCCCATCTCCCTTACCAGGCCGGCGGGAGGTGGAGGTGACATTGCAACGGCCAACTCCCAGGATGGGGTACGGAGATCCTCCAGGATCCGCAGAAATGCAGAACCAACTCCACCGTCCATATCTGGAAGCCGCAAGGCTGCAAGGAAGGCTACAAGCAAGGCTGCAGGTAAAGACCTGCATGAAGGTGAGGAGTTGAGGAGAAACATGGGGAGGCAAGGTACCTCTGAACCCCAGCAATGGGGGGCATTGGGTCCCAGGGAGTCTTTGGCCACTTTTGGGTCCCGAATCCAAGCAAAAATGGCGGAGTATGAGTGTCTTGGCAAAATGCTTCGTGGGCTAAGAGAGGACTTAAAATTTGCCCGTTACCAGGCTGATTACACCTCAAAAAATCGAAGGCCAGTGTATTCGGCTAAAGTGCGCACCCTGAAAAAAGAGGTTGAGGAGGTAGAAAGGGTGAGGATGGAGATCATGGAAGGGGCTGGTATCTTCAGAGAAAAACTCTGCAATGAAAGTCGGTTCAGAGGCCAGCAGAACCCAGAAAGAGAGGAGGAGGTCAGTCACAGCGAAAGCAGTGCAGAGGAGGATGGTGTGGAGGTGGATGGTGGAGGAGAAAGAGAGAACAGTGCTGAGGAGGACAGTGTGGAGGAAGATGGTGGTGGAGAAAGAGAGGACAGTGCTGAGGAAGGTGCTAAAGAGAAGCAAGATGGTGGTGCAGAGGAGAGTGAAATGGAGGAGGACACAACCCAGAGTTCATACATAAATCCTGCTCAGGTAGCCCTGCCTGTAACGTCAGATGACAGCAGTGACGACAGCGGCAGCAGCAATGGGTTAATTGGTGGTGGATTGCTGAAGGCGATTGTGCTCCAAGAGTCACCTACCCATTTTGAGAACTTCTCATTTGGAAATGACTTGGGCCCAGATACTGAGGTGAAGGGCAAGAGGAAGAGGAGAAATAAAAGGAAAAAAGGAGAGGTCACCAGACTTGTTTATTCTTCTCTCCAGCAGTCTGGGCCATCTGAAAAGGTGGTTCAGGCTGGTGGGCCCCCCAGTCTGCCCGACCCCGCTTTTGCTGTAAAGCGGGGCCAGAATGGGGGGTACATGGTGGATAAGGTTTCTAAGATGGCTGCAGACGCCAAGGAGCCGCCTGTCCAGTCGGTAGGGAAGGGCAGGACAGGCTTAAGGTGGGCGACTCCGATGCTGCAGGACCACCCCAGGTGGGCAGGGGGCGTGTCCTAGTGCCGGAGCTTGGTGATGTTGCTGTCTGCTCGGGGGGCGGTCCCCCGAGCGATCTGGGCGTAGCAGGGCACTCCTCTGTGAGGGGGGGGAGTGTCCATGCGTCTGGATTGGTAGAAAAGCCCGGGCGGTCGGGTAAGGTGGCTCCTGAAGGTTGCACTGACGCTGTGGGGAATCCCTCCACGTCGGCTGCTGTAGGAGGGGTGGGGGTGCGTCCGGAGGGACAGATCCCACCCAGTGTGAAGCAGTTCTCACTGGGAACATCATCGGCGTTGAAGGAAGTGTCATCACTGGAACTGGAAGTAACATCGCCAGAACCGAAAAAGCGGTCATCGGGGGCGGGACCAGCAGCACAAACCCCCGTGGCATACGCAAATAACCCGGCCAGCTCAGGAAAGTTTAGCCAGGATAATAGTGTGAAAGGGAAGAGTGCAAAAGAGAGTGAAAATTTTGGTGATGGTATGTTGCATGAAAATGTTAGCAGTGTGCAAGAGTGGGGCATTAGAGGTGTACTAGAGAGGGGTGCTAGCGGTGTGCAAGAGAGGGGTGCTAGCGGTGTGCAAGAGAGGGGTGCTAGCGGTGTGCAAGAGAGGGGTGCTAGCGGTGTGCAAGAGAGGGGTGCTAGCGGTGTGCGAGAGAGGGGTGCTAGCTGTGTGCAAGAAAGGGATGCTAGCGGTGTGCGAGAGAGGGGTGCTAGAGGTGTACAAGAGAGGGATGCTATCGGTGTGCAAGAGAAGAGTGCTGGAGGCAGGCAAAGGGATGTCACTGGATCAGTAAAGAGTACTGAGGAAGTAGGGGCTGGTTCGGCTGCCCCCCTGGTGGTGACTGCTAGAAGCTATGCCAGCGTCGCTGCCGGGGAATCAAGAGGGTCTCCGTCTCCATCTGGTTCTGGGGGTCACTTGCAGCGGCGCCTCCTGGAGGCTCTGCGTAAGGGTGATAGGTCAATTGAGGTAGAAGGGAGGGGTTCGGTTGACCTGTCTTTTTGGATAGAGAGGCATGGTCTGGGTGCCTTCCAAGAACAGAATGGGGAGGTGATGTGGTCCCTCCCGACTCCCGGGCAGGATAGTAACCGTAGGAATGTGGCCCGTCTGATTTGGAGGGGTAAAGATGCGTGTGTTACGCCGAGCGCTCCGGGTCCCCGCTCCTCCCCGGAGCGCTCGCTACACTCTCGTCACTGCAGCGCTCCGGTCAGATCCACTGACCCGGGGCGCTGCGATACCGCCTCCAGCCGGGATGCGATTCGCGATGCGGGTGGCGCCCGCTCGCGATGCGCACCCCGGCTCCCGTACCTGACTCGCTCTCCGTCGGTCCTGTCCCGGCGCGCGCGGCCCCGCTCCCTAGGGCGCGCGCGCGCCGGGTCTTTGCGATTTAAAGGGCCACTTCGCCGCTGATTGGCGCAGTGGTTCTAATTAGTGTGTTCACCTGTGCACTCCTTATTTATACCTCACTTCCCCTGCACTCCCTCGCCGGATCTTGTTGCCATTGTGCCAGTGAAAGCGTTTCCTTGTGTGTTCCTAGCCTGTGTTCCAGACCTCCTGCCGTTGCCCCTGACTACGATCCTTGCTGCCTGCCCCGACCTTCTGCTACGTCCGACCTTGCTTCTGTCTACTCCCTTGTACCGCGCCTATCTTCAGCAGTCAGAGAGGTTGAGCCGTTGCTAGTGGATACGACCTGGTCACTACCGCCGCAGCAAGACCATCCCGCTTTGCGGCGGGCTCTGGTGAAAACCAGTAGTGACTTAGAACCGATCCACTAGCACGGTCCACGCCAATCCCTCTCTGGCACAGAGGATCCACTACCTGCCAGCCGGCATCGTGACAGTAGATCCGGCCATGGATCCCGCTGAAGTTCCTCTGCCAGTTGTCGCCGACCTCACCACGGTGGTCGCCCAGCAGTCACAACAGATAGCGCAACAAGGCCAACAGCTGTCTCAACTGACCGTGATGCTACAGCAGCTACTACCACAGCTTCAGCAATCATCTCCTCCGCCAGCTCCTGCACCTCCTCCGCAGCGAGTGGCCGCTTCTGGTCTACGACTATCCTTGCCGGATAAATTTGATGGGGACTCTAAATTCTGCCGTGGCTTTCTTTCCCAATGTTCCCTGCACTTGGAGATGATGTCGGACCAGTTTCCTACTGAAAGGTCTAAGGTGGCTTTCGTAGTCAGCCTTCTGTCTGGAAAAGCTCTGTCATGGGCCACACCGCTCTGGGACCGCAATGACCCCGTCACTGCCTCTATACACTCCTTCTTCTCGGAAATTCGAAGTGTCTTTGAGGAACCTGCCCGAGCCTCTTCTGCTGAGACTGCCCTGTTGAACCTGGTCCAGGGTAATTCTTCCGTTGGCGAGTACGCCGTACAATTCCGTACTCTTGCTTCAGAATTATCCTGGAATAATGAGGCCCTCTGCGCGACCTTTAAAAAAGGCCTATCCAGCAACATTAAAGATGTTCTGGCCGCACGAGAAATCCCTGCTAACCTACATGAACTCATTCATCTAGCCACTCGCATTGACATGCGTTTTTCCGAAAGGCGTCAGGAGCTCCGCCAGGATATGGACTTTGTTCGCACGAGGCGTTTTTTCTCCCCGGCTCCTCTCTCCTCTGGTCCCCTGCAATCCGTTCCTGTGCCTCCCGCCGTGGAGGCTATGCAGGTCGACCGGTCTCGCCTGACACCTCAAGAGAGGACACGACGCCGCATGGAGAATCTCTGCCTGTACTGTGCCAGTACCGAACACTTCCTGAAGGATTGTCCTATCCGTCCTCCCCGCCTGGAAAGACGTACGCTGACTCCGCACAAAGGTGAGACAGTCCTTGATGTCTACTCTGCTTCTCCACGTCTTACTGTGCCTGTGCGGATATCTGCCTCTGCCTTCTCCTTCTCTACTATGGCCTTCTTGGATTCCGGATCTGCAGGAAATTTTATTTTGGCCTCTCTCGTCAACAGGTTCAACATCCCGGTGACCAGTGTCGCCAGACCCCTCTACATCAATTGTGTAAACAATGAAAGATTGGACTGTACCATACGTTTCCGCACGGAGCCCCTTCTAATGTGCATCGGACCTCATCACGAGAAGATTGAATTTTTGGTCCTCCCCAATTGCACTTCCGAAATTCTCCTTGGACTACCCTGGCTTCAACTCCATTCCCCAACCCTGGATTGGTCCACTGGGGAGATCAAGAGTTGGGGGCCCTCTTGTTTCAAGGACTGCCTAAAACCGGTTCCCAGTACCCCTTGCCGTGACTCTGTGGTTCCCCCTGTAACCGGTCTCCCTAAGGCCTATATGGACTTTGCGGATGTTTTTTGCAAAAAACAAGCTGAGACTCTACCTCCTCACAGGCCTTATGATTGTCCTATTGACCTCCTCCCGGGCACTACTCCACCCCGGGGCAGAATTTATCCTCTGTCCGCCCCAGAGACTCTTGCTATGTCTGAGTACATCCAGGAAAATTTAAAAAAGGGCTTTATCCGTAAATCCTCCTCTCCTGCCGGAGCCGGATTTTTCTTTGTGTCCAAAAAAGATGGCTCTCTACGTCCTTGCATTGACTACCGCGGTCTTAATAAAATCACGGTAAAGAACCGCTACCCCCTACCCCTCATCTCTGAACTCTTTGATCGCCTCCAAGGTGCCCACATCTTTACCAAACTGGACTTAAGAGGTGCTTATAATCTCATCCGCATCAGAGAGGGGGATGAATGGAAAACGGCATTTAACACTAGAGATGGACACTTTGAGTATCTGGTCATGCCCTTTGGCCTGTGCAACGCCCCTGCCGTCTTCCAAGACTTTGTTAATGAAATTTTTCGTGATCTCTTATACTCCTGTGTTGTTGTATATCTGGACGATATCCTGATTTTTTCTGCCAATCTAGAAGAACACCGCCAGCATGTCCGTATGGTTCTTCAGAGACTTCGTGACAATCAACTTTATGCCAAGATAGAGAAATGTCTGTTTGAATGCCAATCTCTTCCTTTCCTAGGATACTTGGTCTCTGGCCAGGGACTACAAATGGATCCAGACAAACTCTCTGCCGTCTTAGATTGGCCACGCCCCTCCGGACTCCGTGCTATCCAACGTTTTTTGGGGTTCGCCAATTATTACAGGCAATTTATTCCACATTTTTCTACCGGTGTGGCTCCTATCGTGGCTTTAACCAAAAAAAATGCCAATCCCAAGTCTTGGCCTCCTCAAGCGGAAGACGCCTTTAAACGGCTCAAGTCTGCCTTTTCTTCGGCTCCCGTGCTCTCCAGACCTGACCCATCTAAACCCTTCCTATTGGAGGTTGATGCCTCCTCTGTAGGAGCTGGAGCGGTCCTTCTACAAAAAAATTCTTCCGGGCATGCTGTTACTTGTGGGTTTTTTTCTAGGACCTTCTCTCCGGCGGAGAGGAACTACTCCATCGGGGATCGAGAGCTTCTAGCCATTAAATTAGCACTTGAGGAATGGAGGCATCTGCTGGAGGGATCAAGATTTCCAGTTATTATTTACACCGATCACAAGAACCTCTCCTATCTCCAGTCTGCCCAACGGCTGAATCCTCGCCAGGCCAGGTGGTCTCTGTTCTTTGCCCGATTTAATTTTGAAATTCACTTTCGGCCTGCCGATAAGAACATTAGGGCCGATGCTCTCTCTCGTTCCTCGGATGCTTCGGAAGTTGAACTCTCTCCGCAACACATCATTCCTCCTGACTGCCTGATTTCCACTTCTCCAGCCTCCATCAGGCAAACTCCTCCAGGAAAGACCTTCGTCTCTCCACACCAACGCCTCGGAATCCTCAAATGGGGTCACTCCTCCCATCTCGCAGGTCATGCAGGCATCAAGAAATCTGTGCAACTCATCTCTCGCTTCTATTGGTGGCCGACTCTGGAGACGGATGTCGTGGACTTTGTGCGAGCCTGCACTGTCTGTGCCCGGGATAAGACTCCTCGCCAGAAGCCCGCTGGTTTTCTTCATCCTCTGCCTGTCCCCGAACAGCCTTGGTCTCTGATTGGTATGGATTTTATTACAGACTTACCCCCATCCCGTGGCAACACTGTTGTTTGGGTGGTCGTTGATCGATTCTCCAAAATGGCACATTTCATCCCTCTTCCTGGTCTTCCTTCAGCGCCTCAGTTGGCTAAACAATTTTTTGTACACATTTTTCGTCTTCACGGGTTGCCCACGCAGATCGTCTCGGATAGAGGCGCCCAATTCGTGTCAAAATTCTGGAGGGCTCTCTGTAAACAACTCAAGATTAAATTAAACTTTTCTTCTGCATATCATCCTCAATCCAATGGACAAGTAGAAAGAATTAACCAGGTCTTGGGTGATTATTTACGACATTTTGTTTCCTCCCGCCAGGATGATTGGGCAGATCTTCTACCATGGGCCGAATTCTCGTATAACTTCAGAGTCTCTGAATCTTCCTCCAAATCCCCATTTTTCGTGGTGTACGGCCGTCACCCTCTTCCTCCCCTCCCTACCCCCTTGCCCTCTGGTCTGCCCGCTGTGGATGAAATTTCTCATGATCTTTCCACCATATGGAGAGAGACCCAAAATTCTCTCTTACAGGCTTCATCACGCATGAAGAAGTTTGCTGATAAGAAGAGCTCCTCCCATTTTTTCTCCTGGAGACAAGGTATGGCTCTCCGCTAAATATGTCCGCTTCCGTGTCCCTAGCTACAAGTTGGGACCACGCTATCTTGGTCCTTTCAAAATTTTGTGCCAGATTAATCCTGTCTCTTACAAACTTCTTCTTCCTCCTTCTCTTCGTATCCCTAATGCCTTTCACGTTTCTCTTCTTAAACCACTTATCATCAACCGTTTCTCTCCCAAACTTGTTTCCCCCACTCCTGTTTCCGGCTCCTCGGACATCTTCTCCGTCAAAGAGATTCTGGCATCCAAGAAGGTCAGAGGGAAAACTTTTTTTTTTTAGTTGATTGGGAGGGTTGTGGTCCAGAAGAGAGATCCTGGGAACCTGAGGACAATATTCTAGACAAAAGTCTGGTCCTCAGGTTCTCAGGCTCTAAGAAGAGGGGGAGACCCAAGGGGGGGGGTACTGTTACGCCGAGCGCTCCGGGTCCCCGCTCATCACCGGAGCGCTCGCTACACTCTCGTCACTGCAGCGCTCCGGTCAGATCCACTGACCCGGGGCGCTGCGATACCGCCTCCAGCCGGGATGCGATTCGCGATGCGGGTGGCGCCCGCTCGCGATGCGCACCCCGGCTCCCGTACCTGACTCGCTCTCCGTCGGTCCTGTCCCGGCGCGCGCGGCCCCGCTCCCTAGGGCGCGCGCGCGCCGGGTCTTTGCGATTTAAAGGGCCACTTCGCCGCTGATTGGCGCAGTGGTTCTAATTAGTGTGTTCACCTGTGCACTCCTTATTTATACCTCACTTCCCCTGCACTCCCTCGCCGGATCTTGTTGCCATTGTGCCAGTGAAAGCGTTTCCTTGTGTGTTCCTAGCCTGTGTTCCAGACCTCCTGCCGTTGCCCCTGACTACGATCCTTGCTGCCTGCCCCGACCTTCTGCTACGTCCGACCTTGCTTCTGTCTACTCCCTTGTACCGCGCCTATCTTCAGCAGTCAGAGAGGTTGAGCCGTTGCTAGTGGATACGACCTGGTCACTACCGCCGCAGCAAGACCATCCCGCTTTGCGGCGGGCTCTGGTGAAAACCAGTAGTGACTTAGAACCGATCCACTAGCACGGTCCACGCCAATCCCTCTCTGGCACAGAGGATCCACTACCTGCCAGCCGGCATCGTGACAGCGTGCCCGCCCCGGGCAAGGGTGGTTGAGCTCCTCCTTCAGATGGAGTTCAGGGCGAGTGACATCTTTGCCCTGATTCACCCCTATGGTTCTTCTGAGTTCGACATCAGCTTTGTTCGGCCAGAGGGTCTTGAACTTTTCTGGTCGAATTACGACATGGTGAAGAACGAGCCCGGCTGGCGGGATTTCGCTGTAAAAGCGATATCCCGGCAGAACCAAACCAAGAGAGTGACCGTTTTGACCCGTAACGAGTCGCTCTCTTGCTACGACATCATGACCTGGCTCGGTCGTTATGGGGATGTGACGGACATGCCCAAGAAAAATCTTGATGAGCACGGGATCTGGTCTGGGGCCTGGACGTTTTCCGTCAAACTTAGGCGTTCAGGGAGCACAGTTGCCCACATCCCATCGGCAGCCTTACTCGGACGTGACAGAATCCAAGTCTTCTACCAGGGGCAGCCTAAAGTCTGCCACAGGTGTGGTAGTCCTACCCATTTTAGCGCAGCCTGCACTGTGCAAGTTTGCGCTTTTTGTGGTGGGGCTGGTCATTTGGCTGCATCCTGTGGGCAGATCCGGTGTCATCTGTGTGTTGTCCTAGGACACCCTTTCAAGCGTTGCCCCAGCGCCTTTTCCCGTTTGGTGGCCGCTCCAGCTGGGGAGAGCTTTAGGGTTGCCCCGGCTGGGGAGGGTACGGGCATGGGTGAAGGAGCAAAAGGGTTAATGAAGAGCAAGAAGGGGCCTGCCAAACTAAGGCGAGAGGAAAACCGCAGAAGGAGCAGGGAGCTGGAGAGTTCTCAGGTGGCGGGGGTAGCTCCTGGCCCTGCTCCTGTCACTAGCCCAGATGTTGCTGAGACCCTGGGGGATGGTGTGTTGGATGAGGAGATTAGGAGGATTCGCGAAGAGGAAGGCAAAGAGGCTGATCTTTTCTGATTCCTCCCACTATAAAAGTGTGGATGAGGAGGGGAGGGAAAGGCCGAAAAAAGACAAGGGCAAAAAAGTTGTAAAGGGGAAGTCTCAGTCCTCTATTTCAGGTGCTAAAGGCCAGGTCCTAAAAGGAAGCTTACCTGCCCCCCTTCTGATTGACCTATCGAACAGGTACCTTGTCCTTGATACCATCTCCTCCCCCTCATTGGAGGGGGGTGGCGAGGATGGGGTGCCTGAGGGATTGGAGCCTCCAGGGGGAACTGGGTCCTGTCCTGTTGAGGCATCTTCCTCGGAGGGCAGGGCTAACTCAGGGCCAGATGGAGATGGGAGCCAGATGGATCAGTCTGAGTCAAAAAAGAGATCTAAAGAAAGTAAGAATGCTCCTTCTTCTTCAGGGGATGAGGCGGTGAAGAAGAAGGGCAAGAAAAAATAATGGGTAAGGCCGTCTAACTCAATTACCCAGGATGGCAGCACTCACCCCATTGACGCTGGCATCTATTAATTGTGCCAGTATAAAGTCTGATACGGCTAGATTCGCAGCCTTTGATTTTCTCGGCCGTGTTGAAGCCGACATTTTCTTTTTACAGGAGACCAGGTTGTCAGATCTAGCCTCTCTGGTGAAAGCCAGAAGAGAGTGGAGGCGCGGCCCCTCCCACTGGTCTCTTGTGGCTGAGCCGTATAGTGGGGTGGCGGTCCTTTTTACCGCTCCGGTCGAATGCAGACGGGTCATTGAGTTAGAAATGGGGAGGTGCCTGATCTTAGATGTCTTCATGAAGGGACAAGAGCTCCGGCTCATTAACATCTACACCCCACAAACAAAGTGGGGCCGTAAGGATCTCTTTATGAGGATTAAGCCCTTTCTTTTTACTAGCCGGCAAGTGATCTTTGGAGGGGACTTCAATAATGTCACGAGGTCCCAAGATAGGAGAGGTTCCAATGATCGGCTGGCTTATGACTGTGTGGCCCTTAGTAATATAGTCAGGGAAGCTCGCCTAGAGGATGCCCACATCCGGAGCCCCTCAGGCCACGCGGGTTTCACCTTTCATCGAGGTAGCAGCAGGTCTAGGATAGACAGGTTTTATTTAAAGGAGGAAGCCGTCTCTTCCGCAGTGTCCGTGGTTGAGGTGGAGTTCTCCGACCACTGTATGATTTTGTTTTCCCTGAATGTTTCAGAGACCCCCCGGATGGGAAAAGGTTATTGGAAGCTGAATTTGTCCCTCCTGGAGGAAACAGAGATAAGACAGTCCTTTGAGGATTTTCTTCAAAGTCAGGTACCTTTACTGGACTTTTGTAGTAGTAAGTCTGAGTGGTGGGAGATATTCAAGAAGCAGGTTGCGGGGTTCTTCCGCCAGCTCTCGAGCCTCAGGTCCCTAAACAGGTATCGCCTGTATCAGGGACTGAGGAGGAAACTCGAGCTTCTCGTCTCGACTGGAGGTAGCCGAGAGGATATCTCCAGAGTGAAGTCCTTGCTGATGAGGTGTCAGTACGATAGGCAAGCATCTTTGGTTTTTGAGAGGGATTACGGGAAGTACCGCTCGCCCGACCCTTACAGGAACTGCAAGATGTCAGTGAGTAGTAAAGTAGTCTCAGGACTGATTGATAGTACGGGATCTCTGAATCGGTCCAGATCAGGGATCCTGGAGGTCGTCAGATCCTTCTACTCGCACCTACAGACAGGAAGCTTCTGGCCAAGATACTGTTTAATCGGCTGGTGAAGTTTGCACCCCGGCTCATTTCGGGGGCTCAGCACTGCTCTGTTCCAGGCCGAAGCACCTTAAGTGCTGTCCTCAGTGTCAGGGAGGCAGTGGAGCGGAGTAGTGCGGGTCTCTGGAAGGGGTACTTACTTTTCCTTGGATCAGGCCAAAGCATTTGATCGAGTGAACCATGACTACCTCTGGTCCGTCCTCCTGAGATATGGCTTACCGTGTACTTTTGTTAATTGGCTTAAGATCTTGTATGCAGGGGCAGAGAGTTTCCCGCTGGTGAACGGGTGGTCTGGCCGCTCTTTGAGGTGGGGTCTGGAGTCCGTCAGGGTTGTCCTTTGAGCCCGCTCTTATATGTATTTGCGATCGATCCCTTCCTTAGGAGGGTGAGTTGCGGACCATTGGCGGGAGTCAGGATGATTCTGGCGGAGCCGGGTGTCGCCCAGAGAGTGGTGGCGTACGCTGATGATGTCACCATTTTCCTCTCCTCGAGAGAGGAGGCCGATGTGGTGATGTCGGAAGTGGACCGCTACTCGGAGGCATCCGGGTCTAAGATCAACCAGGATAAGTGTGAGAGTCTCTGGCTGGGAGGGGGAGACCCCACGTTTGATCTCCCGGACACCCTTCCAGGGCCCCAAGACTCAGCAAAAGTTTTGGGCATCACATTCGGCCAGGATGATTATCCCACCAAAAACTGGGATGGTAAGCTCCAGGATGCCACTCAGAGGGTGGACCAGTGGAAGGGTTGGTCTATGACCCTCAGGGAAAGGGTACACCTGATCAAATCGTACCTGCTCCCCTTGTTTATCTATCTGGGCAGCGTATGTATTTTACCAGAGGCTTACTACACTAGGGTCTACAGCCTGTTTTTCCAACTGTTATGGGGGAACAGGTTGAACCTAGTCAAGAGGGAGGTTACGTACCGCACGAGGAGACTAGGGGGTTTATCTATGGTAAACCCTGTGGTGTTCTTAACGAACACCTTCTTGAAAGCCAACATTGCAAACCTCTGGTCAGAGAGGGCTCCTCCGTGGGTACTCTCCTGCAGGGAATGGTTTCGGCCTTTCTTCCAGGAATGGGAGACAGGAGGGCAAGTGAAGGACCTCCGTACACCACATGGATATCTTCCGGCTTACGCTACCCCGACTCTGAAGGCGATACGTCGGTGGGGTCTGGGAGTGTGGGAGATCAGGACCCAGTCAAGGCAGTTCCTTGACAAACGGGTTCTGTTGACCCACTTCCAGAAGCCTCTGGCGCTCAGGGACTGCCCAGGTCGGGATCTGACGGTGGGATTGCATCTTTTAAATATGAAAAGGATCCCCCAGAAGTTTTGGGACTTGGCCTGGCGCTGCTTTCAGGGGAAGCTATATGTGAGGGACAACCTGAAGTACAGGAACTCTGATGACCGGGGATGTCCCCGAGAAGAGTACGGGGACACGCTGGAAAGCATGGACCACTTCCTGCTTCATTGTCCCTTTAATATAGGGGTTTACAACAGGGTGGGTGCTTCCATCGGCTGGAGTCAACTTGCCGGCCTTTCCTATCCGGAGTGGGCTTATGGGGCATTCAGGAACCTGGGTGGCCGTGATCGGGGCACTTTATTCTTAGTTAGCTTAGTGGTTAGGTACTACACGTGGAATGCACGGTGCTTAGTATCGACCCAACAGAAAGTCCTCTCCGAGGTGGAGGTATGTAGGAACATCACTGGTGACCTCGGGAAGATCAGGTCTTTGGAGTATGGCAGTCTTGGTACCAGTAGGGCTTCTCTCCTGTGGAGAGGGTTTTCTTTTGATGTACCTTAATTTTGGTTAGGGACAGTATATAGATGTTAGGGTGAGTATAGGGTCAGTTTTATGAAGGGATAGCGATAGGGTTAGAAGTAAGGTTCATAGGGTAAGCATTTTGAAACTTAGTTTTATCAGGATTGCCATCCTTCTTCTTGGTGGTGGGCTATGCATGTCACTCTAGCTTTTTGTTTTGTTTTCTGTAATTTGAATGTAAAGGGCTTGCAGGCAACCAATCTTGGGCCTGGTGGGGGTTTGAAGTACTGTATTACTTTGTTTTTCATATTATTTCTGTGGTTGTAGTGAATTAGTACATTGTTGAGTTAGTTAATAATAGTGGGGGGGGGGATTAATTTTAAATTGGGTGGGGGTTGTTGGGGGGAGGGGGTGATGCTTTGGGTCTGACTTGGGTCAGTTTATGGACAATGACTGTTTCAGTAAAAAAAAAATAAAAAAACACTGTGATACACGAACTCTGACCATGTCCAGTGGGAGTGGTGTGGGTGATGGGAGAGTTCATAGTGTAGGTTATTTTTCTTTAGGTTTTATTCTTGTTTACATGTATTTCATAAGTATAAATAGTTTTATGTATTTTTGTATAGTGTTATACCTCATTGTTGGGTAAAGGCAGTCGGACCAGCTTTTAGTTGATATTATTGTGTTTATTTTTTCCCCCTTATGGTAATGTATCCATGCATGTGTGTGTTACTATAGTTTAAAGAGAAGGGAAAGGAGAAAGGGGAAAAAATAAATAAATAAATGAAATTTCCAAGTTGGAATTATTTTTAGTTATGGCAATAAGCCCTCTTTTTATTATAATTTTTTTTATTTTTTTTTACTTTATTTTATTTTTTTATTTTTTTCGTTGTTATGATCTAATATGTATTGTGAGTATTGGTTGTTGTCTGTGTGTAAAATTAATGGTATTTCCAAGATGGAATTATTTTATTTATTTCCTTATTATTTTTATGGCAGTTAGCCCTATTTATTTTTGTTTAATGCATTTTGTGTATGGTATGTGGGGATAAGTTTCCTATTCGGATGTTTTCAGTTAAAACTTAATTAAGGAAAGCTATATTTATGTTTTGTTGGTAATTAATGTGTGTGTGTATGTGTGTTTGGAAGGATAATAGGTAAGAATTAGTAGTATCAGGCATTATTTGGTAGTTGAGTTAAGCTGGGCTGGTTGGTTAGGTAGGTCCTTTTATTCTGTAACAAAGAGTTTATATTTGTTACTTTTTCATCCTTATGTTTCAGCTGATTAAGCATTGTATTTGTGTTTTGTAAAAGTTTTATATTTTTCTAATAAAAAGAGTTCCAGCTGTAGCAAAACTCCCAGCATGCCAGGACAGTCAATGGCTATGCCGATGTGCTGGCCCCTGTATTCTCTGTGCAGTGATGACAACAGGGTGCCGCAACCGAGATCACGGGGGTCCTTTGGAGAGGGGATAAGATGTCTTGGTGCGTAGTACCCCTTTAAGAGGGAAAAACATGATATATATTTAACCCCAAACCAAATGTACCTTATTTTTATTTTCTACCTAATGTACATAAAGACCGAAAAAAAAAACACCTGGTCGTCCGATAGTTGCCAGATGTTTATCTGAATATATAGACCATCAGTTACAGAAATGTGCGGTGTCTTTACCAGCATACCTCAGAGATAAATGGGCGTTTATTAACCCTATTGAAAGATATCATACGGGAAGAGGACTATATGTGGGCAACGCTAGATATTGCTTCATTATATAGTAACATCCCACATGACAGAGGAGTGGAAGCTGTGTGATCTTTTTTAGTGGAAGATCCCTTGATGCCCATACATCAGAGGAACTTCATTTTGGAGGCCATTAAAGGAGTAGTGCAGTGTTGAAAAACATCCCCTATCCCAAGGATAGGGGATACATTTCAGATTGTGGGGTGTCCGACTGCTGGGGGGCCCCGTGATCTCCTGTACGGGGCCCTGGCTCGCTGGCCAGATAGCGCGTGTTGACTAGTGTTGAGCAGCATAGGCCATATTCGAATTCGCGATATTTCGCGTATATATGGACAAATATTCGTCATATATTCGCTAAATTCGCATATTCGTAATATTCGCGTAATATTTTTGCATATGCGAAAATTTGCATAAATGAAAATGTGCATAAGCAAATTTTCCCATATGCGAAAATTCATACGCCAGTCTCACACAGTAGTATTAGAGCCTTCTTTACACCACACAAGCTGGAAGCAGAGAGGGATGATCACTGTGATGTGTATTGTGAAAAAAAAAAAAACAATATTCGTAATTTCGAATATATAGTGCTATATTGGCGAATATTCGCGAATTCGCGCATTGCGAATATTTGCGAGCAACACTAGTGTTGACCACCAGACGAAGGGGCAGCCGACACGCCCCCTCAAAAAAAGCGCTATGGCAGAGCCAGAGATATCCAAAGGCAGCGCTGCATCAGTCCCCCCAAAAAATGTGAGTTCCTGGATTTAAATATCTATATTCAGGATGGCTGTTCGCATACTGCCAACTATTTTAAGGAGGTGGATGCAAACAGATACCTCGACTTTAACAGTTGCCATCTTAAATAATGGAAGAAGAACATTCCATTAGGTCAAATGAAAAGAATCCGAAGGAATTGTTCTTCCACACAAAAATACCTACAACAACTAGAGAACCTGGAGGATCGTTTTAAACAAAAAGGGTATCCCAAACCCCTTATACAAGGAGCACGCCAGAGAGTGGACGAATTAGAACAAAGTGCTTGCTTGAAAAATAATAAACAGGGTAATGCAGAGGGGGGTTATAATGATGAATTTGATTCTGTTTTTCTAACTAGGTATTACACTTCACACACCAATATTTTTTTATTATTTTTTTTATTTTTTTTTGTATAGGTAATATCACCAGCTCATATTATTGTGTCATGATTACTGGCACCATATGTAGTCCCCCAGTTATTCTTCTTTAGATGTTTTCCGTGTCCTGTGCAGTATCTCTCCCAGAAGTCCACTTGATGGCCCCCGTGGTGGTCTACACCCCGAAGTCATCAATTTTTACTCTAAGAGAGAGTGTGCAGCTGTTTCTGGAGACGGTCAACAATAACCTCTGCATGGTGGAATAATAGGTCACGATGTTTATCAGGATCAGTAGAAGCATCACCCACTCGATGATTATGATGGGGATTTCACGGATCTCGTCCCAGTCTTCATCATTATGGAATAATTCCTTTAATGTTTCATATCCAAAATAGAAAACTACACAGACAAAAGTCAGGCCACAGCAGGTGCATCTACTATGGTGGATGACTTTTTTTGCTCCTGGTAATTTATACATCTGGATGGACTGCCCAAGGTAGTATAAGGCTTCACATGTAATGGAAATTATCGTGCTGACAAAGTGTATCCTGGGATATTCTTCGGGGGACAATACATGCATAACAGCTGTGGAAAAACAGGAGGCCCACACAATGGCCAGCAGGATCCTCTGGATCAGGACCTGATGACCCCTGAACTCTTCAGTATGCATAACCATATACTTATAAATAAGAAAGGTTAGTACCAAAGTGCCAATGGACGTCCCTATGAATCCAATTCTGAATAATATGCTTTCGGGAAAGACATTTCCCACGTCACTGTGAAGGAAAAGAAACCAATGTTATTATGGATATTTCCTCACTCCCAACCCATGAAATAAGAATCATTTGCTTGTTTATCTTACCTGATGCTCATCAGTGGCGAGGCTGCATGGCCGAGGACGACCGTCATGATGTAGCTGGTGGCAAGCCAGGCCGCACACCAAAACGCCAACAGGAGGGGGACGAACCCCAGTCCTTTTAGCTCCATTTCAGACAAGTAGAAAAAGAAGACGCTAATCTCACTATTCTCACTAATCGCACAGGAACAGACTGAAGGCTCGGGCGGCTGTCAGTGGGATGTCAGGCCTCCAGCTGTCTATGACATCACATGTGACATGTCAGAATGACTGCTTGTTTCTTTGAGCTGCCATGATTTAGTATCTGCTATAGACAGAACCTGATGTTTTTACTATGGACCTTACAGACCTCAGAACCCAAGTAATTAGTGCAGGGGCTCCATTTTGATCATCTCATATTTCACATTATTTGAGTTCCAGGGCTCAGATACATTTGCACCCTCTATAGCAGTGGTCTTCAAGCTGTGAACCCCCAACCGCTGCAGAACCACAACTCCCAGCATGCCCAGACAGCAACTTTGCATAAGGAAATAGTCTAATTAAACTTTTCTTATATATAGAATCCCTGAAATCTCCAATCTCTCCTTTTATTGCTTTATGATCTGTGTTACTTATTTGTAAAAAAACAATGTTTGTGATTGTCTTCCCCCCACACACTTATGGGCTATCTCTTCAAACGACTTTATTTGACCTAAAGCGTATAATTGATTTACATAAATAAGCCCCTTTTCATCCAAAAGAGTGAATCTTTAATTTTAAGGAACTCTTTAAGTGCTTTATTCGACCATAATGAAGTAAAGTCAAAACTCCATGTGATTTAAAAAATAAATTTAAGTTCCCCCCATACTTAATTATCTAGATATGCATGGGTGTAGTGAGTATCCCAGCTTCCAAAATCTCAAAAATATCCTTCATTTTTCAGAGGCTTTTTCAAAAATGAAAGAAGCGATCTGATTGGTTGCTATGGGCAACTCAGAAACTTTTCCTCTGGGCAGGTTTTGATAAATCTCCCTCTATGGGGGAGATTCATCAAGACCAGTGTAGAGGAAGAGTTGTGCAGTTGCCCATAGCAACCAGATTGCTTCTTTCATTTTTCACAATGCCTTTGCAAAATGAAAGAAGCGATCTGATTGGTTGCTATGGGCAACTCAGCATATTTTCCTGGAAAAGTTTCTGAGTTGCCCATAGCAACCAATCAGATTACTTCCTTCATTTTTCAGAGACTTTTTCAAAAATGAAAGAAGCGATCTGATTGGTTGCTATGGGCAACTCAGCAGCTTTCCCCATAGACCACAATGGGCCTACTGGTTTCAATGGGCAAAAAATCAGAGTTAATGCACTAGACACAGTTCTCTATACCATTAACCCCTTCCCGACCTATGACATACCTGTACGTCATGGGTGGCAAGGTGTTCCCGACCCATGACATACAGGTACGTCATGAACATTTTTGCCGCTACTCGCGGCATCCCGCAGCGCCCGGTAAGATGGTGGCTATCACTGATAGCCAGCCATCTTACCATGCGACCACGGGGGGTTTCATCCCCCCCCCCCCCCCCAGCGATCGCTGCTATCAGCTGGTCAACTCTGACTAGCTAATAGCAGCGTTTCGCTATCAGAATATTTAGCAGCGCGGTGTGTAAGTCCCGATCACGGGGATCGGGACACACACCGCTCTGCTAAGTGTCCCTTACCCATCCCCCGGCATCACTTACCCGACCATGCGGTGTCCCGAGTGGTCCCGTTGCGAGCGACGTCCTCCAGGCGGTCCCGGCGGCGCTGCGTCCCGGAGGTGAGTTTCCGGCAGCAGTGCGGCATCTTCATTGGCAGCAGTGAGATCGCCGTAAAGCGATCTCACTGCTGCCTCTGGGAGTTTCAAAACGGCAACTCCCAGCATGCCCAGACAGCCTTTGGCTTTCTGGGCATGCTGGGAGTTGTAGTTTTGTAACATCTGGAGGTCCACAGTTTGGAGACCACTGTATAATGGTCTCCAATCTGTGCTGTTCCAGATGTTGCAAAACTACAACTACCAGCATGCTCAGTCTGTTCAGGCATGCTGGGAGTTGTAGTTCTCTAACATCTGGAAGAGCATAGATTGGAGACCATTATACAGTGGTCTCCAAACTGTGGACCTCCAGATATTGCAAAACTACAACTCCCAGCATGCCCAGACTGCCCAAGCATGCTGGAAGTTGTAGTTCGGCAACATCTGATCCTTCAGATATTGCCGAACTACAACTTCCAGCATGCTTGGGCAGTCTGGGCATGCTGGGAGTTGTAGTTTTGCAACAACTGGAGGCACACTAGTTGGGAAACATTGTCCGTTTGCTACCTCAGTGCCTCCAGCTGTTTCAATTGTTGCAAAACTATAACTCCCAGCATGCACTGACAGACCATGCATGCTGGGAGTTGTAGTTTTGCAACAGCTGGAGGCACACTGGTTTGGAAACGCTAAGTTTGGTTGCAAAACACTTGAAAGTTTATTACTTAACTTAGTGTTTCCAAACCAGTGTGCCTCCAGCTGTTGCAAAACTACAACTCCCAGCATGCACGGACAGCCAAAGGGCATGCTCGGAGTTTGCAACAGCTGGATGTTTGCCCCCTCCCCCCAATGTGAATGTACAGGGTACACTCACATGGGCGGAGGTTTACAGTGAGTGCTGCAAGTTTGAGATGGCGCAAAATTTGCGCTGCAGCTCAAACTCCCAGCGGCAAACTTGCTGTGAACCTCTGCCCATGTGACTGTACCCTAAAAACACTACACTACACTAACACTAACCTAAAATAAAAAGTAAAAAACACTACATATACACATTATCCCTACACAGCCCCCCTCCCCCAAAAAAATGAAAAACGTCTGGTACGCTACTGTTTCCAAAACGGAGCCTCCAGCTGTTGCAAAATAATAACTCCCAGTATTGCCGGACAGCCATTGACTGTCCAGGCATGCTGGGAGTTTTGCAACAGCTGGAGGCACCCTGTTTGGGAATCATTGGCATAGAATACCCCTATGTCCACCCCTATGCAAATCCCTAATTCAGGCCTCAAATGCGCATGGCGCTCTCTCACTTTGGAGCCCTGTTGTATTTCAGGGCAACAGTTTTGGGACACATATGGGGTATTGCCGTACTCGGGAGAAATTGCCTTACAAATTTTGGGGGGCTTTTTCTTCTTTAACCCCTTATGAAAAGGTGAAGTTGGGGTCTACACCAGCATGTTAGTGTAAAAAAATAATTTTTTTACTCTGACATGCTGGTGTTGCCCTATACTTTTCATTTTCACAAGAGGTAAAAGGGGAAAAAAGATCCTCTAAATTTGTAATGCAATTTCTCCCGAGTATGGAGATACCCCATATGTGGGCGCAAAGTGCTCGGGCGCACAACAAGGCTCAGAAGGGAGAGTGCACCATGTACATTTGAGGCGATTTGCACAGGGGTGGCTGATTGTTACAGCAGTTCTCGGAATCAGAATGATAAGTAAAAGCATTCCAGAGTTATTAATGTTTAAAGTGACAGTGGTCAGATTTTCAAAAAATGCCCAGGACCTGAAGGTGAAAATGGGCTGGGTCATGAAGGGGTTAAAGGGGTACTCCGGTGAAAACCTTTTTTTTCTTTTAAATCAACTGGCTCCGGAAAGTTAAACAGATTTGTAAATTACTTCTATTAAAAAATCGTAATCTTTCCTGTACTTATTAGCTGCTGAATACTACAGAGGAAATTATTTTCTTTTTGGAATGCTCTCTGATGACATCACGAGCACAGTGCTCTCTGCTGACGTTATTATAATAATAATAATAATAATGTCTTTATTTATTGTTGTCCTTAGTGGGATTTGAACCCTCTCCAGCTCCACTATATCTTTCTTGTACACTGGTGCTCAGTACTGTACACAGTACTCTATGTGAGGACTGACTAGTGATTTGTACAGCGGTAGCATTATTTCCTTGTCGTCGGCATCTATGCCCCTATTGATGTACCCCATGATTTTATTAGCCTTGGCAGCAGCTGCCCGACACTGGTCACTACAGCTAAGTTTACTGTTACCTAAGGCTCCTAAGTCCTTTTCCATGTCAGTCGTCCTAAGTGTTCTTCCATTTAATACATAATCCCAGCTCGGATTTTTGCATTACCTTACATTTATCAGTGTTGAACCTCATCTGCCACTTCCCAGCCCAAACCTCCAACCTATCCAGATCCATTTGTAACAGTGCACTGTCCTCTATAGTGTTTACCACTTTACAGAGTTTGGTGTCATCTGCAAAGATTGCTACTTTACTATTCAACCCCTCTGCAAGGTCATTCATGAATATATTAAATAGGACAGGACCCAAGACGGACCCCTGTGGTACCCCACTAGTAACAGTCACCCAATCAGAATAAGTACCATTAATAAACACCCTCTGTTTCCTATCATTGAGCCAGTTACTTACCCACTTGCGCACATTCTCACCCAGCCCAAACCTTCTCATTTTATGCACCAACCTTTTATGTGGAACCGTATCAAATGCTTTGGAAAAATCCAGATATACGACATCCAGCGATTGCCCCTGGTCCAGTCTTGTGCTCACCTCCTCATAAAAGCTGATCAGGTTAGTTTGACAGGATCAATCCCTCATAAATCCATGCTGATACAGGGTCATACATTTATTTTTATCAAGATATTCCAAAATAGCATCTCTTAGGAAACCCTCAAACAATTTACCGAGGTTAAACTAACAGGTCTATAATTCCCGGGGTCACCTTTTGACCCCTTCTTAAATATTGGCACCACATTTGCCATGCGCCAGTCCTGGGGAACAGTCCCTGTCACTATAGAGTCCCTGAATATTAAAAATTGGGGTCTGTCTATTACATTACTTTTTTTTTATATTTTTTTTATTTTAATATTAAACAATTACAAAAATACATTGTACAAATCCGATAAAACAACATCACCAATCGGAAGAAAAGCAAAAGCCATAGAAGCCAAATCCATACTTGTTTACATCCAAGAGTATGTCTAATCAATTTTGCCCATCTTACCAATAGCTCCCAGCAGTATAAACTCTATCGTACGAGGTACCTTCACAGGGATTTTACTTTCTACCTCTTTTATTACAGATTCCCAGAAAACAGATATCTTCTCACACGACCAAAAACTATGTAAATAGTCCGCCTCTTCCAAACCACATTTAACACACTGTGAAGTGATTCTCACCCCTATCCTATGTAAATGAAGCGCGGAATAGTGGGTCTTGTGTAATATCTTAAATTGTGTAATTTTATGTTCCATATTACGAGAAACCTTGCTTATATTTTGGGCCATAATGTCCCAATCTTCCTCAGACACAGTACCCACTATTCCGGACCATTTGTCTTTAATTCTGTCGATCCCCCTTACTCCAATAATCTTATTTAATTTCTTATACAAAATTGATATTCCTTTTTTTTTTTAAAGTGCTCTATTTGAGTTAGTGCTTCTATGAAATTGTGTTTCTGTGCTACATATATCTCCTTATCTATCGTGTTATGGACTGCATGACTAACTTGCCAATAGTACAGCCAATCGTTATCACTAATATCATACCCCCTTTTTATGTGCTCAAATGAAAAGAGTTGTCCTTTATCAAATAATTGTTCCAGTCGTTTTATACCCTTACTATCCCAAAAAGTTGACTCACACTTCACCAATTCTTTAAATTTATTGTTACCCCATAGGGGTGTGAACCCAAAACTATTTCCTACATGTAATTCTCCCTTTAATCTTTCCCATACTTTCCTATATTTATACAATAACATCGTGTTATTTGACCCACTCTCCTCATAATCATCTCATTCCAACACCTCATATATGTTCACTTTCTCCTTATCTACTACAATCTTCTCCAGATATCTAAAATTTCTCCAATTCACGATTCGTACCAACTGCGCGGCCATGTAATAAACAAAGAAATTGGGCATATCCAATCCCCCCTATCTCCAGGGGCCATAAAATATCTGTACTTCAGACGAACCCTTTTTCTTCCCCATAACAATCTACCCAGTATCACTTCTATCTTCCGGAACCAGCATTTGCCGATCCACACTGGCGAGGTAGCAAGAAAAAAAAGGATCTGTGGGAGGACCACCATTTTTATTATCGCCATCCTTTCTGACATAGAGAAGGGCATTTTAATCCATACTTCTACTCTCTTCGCTAAACTATTCAAAAGGGGCAGTATATTGTTAATCACAAACCTATCATTCGTGGCTGCTATTTTTACTCCCAGATAATGGAGACATTCATTTTTTTTTAACACGGATAGTCTTCCCACCGTCTCCCCCATATCTTCATCCAGGGGGAGCATAGTAGATTTACTCCAATTTATGTCCAACCCAGATAGAGGGGCAAATGCCTCGAACATCTTAATGATACGATGTATTTTTTCTTGTGGGTTAGTTACAAAAAGGAGGATATCATCTACAAATAACAAGATCTTACTCTTCTCTCCATTTACTCCAAATCCCTCATAAACATCATTATCTCTTATCCAAGCCGCTAAGGGTTCAATATAAATTAAAAATAAAAAGGGTGAGAGGGGGCAGCCCTGCCTTGTTCCTCTACTTAGTTTGAATGGGTAGGAGGGGGTTCCATCTACCACCACACTCGCCTCGGGGTTAGTGTATAGTAGCTGAATATAACTCAAAAACCTCGGGCCCACCCTAACCCTTTTCAAAACTTCCCAGAGGTATTCCCACTCCACCCTGTCAAAAGCTTTAGTAGCATCCAATGACAGAATGGAGCGGGGGCCACGGGATCCACTCTGGATTGCTTCATACACCTGGTGGATATTGTCATGAACCGTTCTTCCTGACCTAAACCCTCCCTGGTCACCGCCCACCACTACCTTCACTACTTTATCCAATCTCCTTGCCAGTGCTTTCGCTATTATCTTTATATCTGTATTAAGCAAGGAGATATGAGCCCAAATCCAAGGGATCCTTATCTTTTTTCCTAATGAGTCTAATATTAGCCTCACACATAGATTTAGGGAGAACCCCCCCCCCCCCTCCAGGATTCATTAATGATACCCAGCAGTTTTGGAAGCAGCAGGATTGAGTATATTCTATATATCTAGAAAGGAATGCCGTCAGACCCAGGGGATGTATTCCCTTGGATTGATGCCAATGCCTCCTCCAATTCCTGGAGGGAGATTGGGTCATCCAGGGAGTCCCTGACATCCTCTGTCAAACTCGGAATATTAATTCCCCTCAAGAATTCCGCTACCTCCGCCCTATTAATATAGCTGCCCATATAGAGATTGGAGAAAAAAGAGCCAACCATTTGGGCTATTTCTTCTCTATCTGTGGTTATGCTGTCATCCTCCCTCCTCAGAGCCATAATACCACGTTCGTCGCCTTGATTTTTAAGTAATCTTGACAGTGTCTTATTTGGTTTCCCTTTCTCAAAGAAATTAAATTGCCCACTGAAGAATAGTTTATTTTGTGCCTTTTTAAGTAGATATTCTTTATATTCCTCTTGAGCTGCCTTCAGTTCTAACAGCTGTTCCCCCCACTATCCTCTTCTATCCCTGCTTCTAATGTTGCCACTTTACTATTCAGTACTGATTCTTCCTGTGAGAATTCCTTTTTTTTTTTTATTGATTCGCCCTATATATAGACCCCTCAAGTATGCCTTCATAGTATCCCATACCACCTGAGGGTTTGCGGACTTATGATTAATCTCCCAGAATGCCTCTATTTCCTGTCTAAACCAGTCCTGGTCGCCCACTAATTCAATCCAGTGGGGGTTGAGCCGAAAGCCCAACCTTTTCCCACCCATTACCTTACCTCCAATTTCCACCACCACTGGGCAATGGTCCGATAGGGTTTTAGCTTTATACTGCACCCTGCTGGTCCAGGTCATTGCATTCTTATCACACAGGCATAAGTCAATTCGGGAAGCGGTGTTATATGAGGTACTAAAACATGAGTACTGTCTTACTCCTGGGTTTAGTTTCCGCCACCCATCAACCCAATTCATCTCTCCACAGTATCTCGCCAATGCTGTTTCGTTCCCCCCTACATTCCTACCTAATTTGTATCTGTCCATACTAGGGTCTATTACATTGTTCAAATCTCACACTATCCATAATGCCGAATGTGTCTTACTTTCGCTATAGCTCACGAGGTCCCTCAGAACATCCACTCTAAAAGATGGAGGAATATAAACAAAAGCCAAGATGACTGCCCTATCTTCCCATATTCCATAAAGAAATACATATCGACCATACTTATCTACCTTTGCATTCTTAGTCTCGAATGGTACCCTCCTGTGAACATATACTGATACTCCCATGGAGTAGGAAGAGAGTCTGGAGTGGTATTCTTCTTTGGCCCACTTCCTTGGAAGTATCTGCTCATCTCTTGACCTATGGGTCTCAACTAAACATATGATCGCAGGAAGGCACCTCCGAATATAATCGAAGACTGCACACTTTTTAATTCTATCCGACATACCTCGTATGTTCCAGGCTAATAATTTAAGCATAGATATATTTGCCTAAGAGAAAAAAGAAAAGAGAGAAGAAGAAGAGAGAGAGAAAAAAAAAAAAAAAAACACTCTTTTGATCATCCCGTGCCATCCCTCCCTCCTTTCCCTTATCCTTCCCCCCCCCGCACCCCCCCTCTCCCCATAATGCACCGTACTTCTACTATGCACTCCTATCCTAGTGACACCCCAGAGAACCCCCCAACCCCTCCCCCCTCCCCCCCGAGACGTAACATTATTACTCAACTAATACTTCCAACCCCTAATGCCACAGTAGTGCCTTATATTAGATGCCTTATTTATCCATCCAATCTGAGACTTCTTGTGGGGTTCCAAATATTGTTACCTTTCCCTTATGCTCAACCCGGAGTCTCGTTGGAAACAGCAGAGAGAAGGGCACCCCTGCGTTCTTTAGCCGCCTTTTTATCTCCCGAAAGGATGCCCTTTTCCTCTGGGTCTCCCAAGAGAAATCCGGATATAGAAAAATATTCTGTCCATTATACTGTAGGTCCCTCATCTCTCTTGCCCTCCTAAGGATAGTATCCCTGTCCTGGGAGGTATATAACTTAATTAGGATTGTCCTAGGGGGACCCCCCGGAGGGGGAATACGCCTTGGCACTGATGAGCTCGTTCAATCCCAAACATTGGAGTAAGATGCCCTTCCCCTATCCCCTCCTTCAACCACCTACTAAGAAACTGTATGGCAGAGTCCCCCCCCCCCTCCACCCCCTCAGGAAACCCCACCATCCCATCAGGAAACCCCACCATCCTTATATTACAACGTCTGGATCTATCCTCAAGGTCAGTGAGCTTATCTTTAACAGATGTCCTCTCCTTTTTCAAGTCATTAACCTCCTCCTCCAAAACCGTAATCCTATTTTCTGTTTTAGGGGCTTCTTCCTCCAGTCTGGAAATCCTATCTCTCATTTTAGTCATATCGTGTCTTATCAGAGATACCTCGGTAGATACCACACCTAATTGTTTATTTATCTCCTCAATTGCACAATTAGATTTTTTCACCCCTCCCAAGATCTCCTCCAACATCTGTGTTCCCACAGGGGGCACAGACTGCCCTTCCTCAGTTTCTTCCACCGCCAAGACCGAGTACCTAGAGCCTGTTTTACTAGGGGAGAGATCCTTCTGGGTTCTAGTTTTTATACCCACAGCTGGAGACTTCCATATTTTATCCAATTTACCCATAGCCCCCTTATCTTTTTGTGGCGAGCTACCCCCTGATCTTCTGGGGTTCACCTTAGGGGCCATTTCACCCACTATTTCTCTTCACTTTATATTTGTGGGGTGTATGTATCACTACGGGGATATCACGGACCAACTTAGCAACTTTATACACCATAGGCCCCTCCCACTCGAGAATTTAAATCCCGTTATTTACAGCATACAAAAGTAAGAATTCACAGTCCCATATGGCTCTGGGGAGCGCTTAAAACCTAGGGTATCACACCCTGATCCAGAAATATCCACCACCAAATATAGCATACTAATATGCAACTACGGAATCATTAGCGTATTCACGCTCCCCCTGGTAGACAGTGCAATCACCCCCCAGAGTCACTGATCTTATTGGGTCCAGGGAGGGGTCCAATTTCATGAGAGAGGAATTCTGCTAAGACCAAGTTGTTTAATTTAGTCCATGAGTCCCGGTTTCTCCAAATCGCTAGGAGGAGTGACCAGGCAGAGAGTCAGGCATCCAATATTGTCCATTCCACATGGGGCCAGTGCAAGAGGCTGCTTCTGTTCAGAATATTGCCGGGGTATTAATCAATGGTTTCACCGGCTTCTGCACTGTTAGATATTCATCACATGTAAAGTCTGATCGTTTTACTCAGCTCCACTCTCCATCCACAAGAAAGGGTCTGGGCCAGTCTATTCAAATCCCAGCAAGGAGTAGCGGAGTTCCACACATGCCCCTCAACACCTCCGCGTCTGTCTATTACATTACTTAATTCCTTTAGAACATGGGGGTGAATGCCATCTGGACCTGGTGATTTGTCTATTTTGATTTTTTGTAGGTGGCACTGTACTTCTTCCTGGGTTAGACAGGTGACCTGTACTGGGGAGCTTACCTTATCACACTGTATTTCACCTGGCATTTCATTTTCCTCAGTGAATACAGTGGAGAAGAATTTTAGTATATTTGCTTTTTCCTGATCCCCGTTTATAATTTCTTCCTCATCATTTTTTAAAGGGCCAACACTTTCATTTTTGACCTTTTTGCTATTTATATAATTAAAGAACATTTTGGTGTTAGTCATACTCTCTTTGGCAATGAGTCTTTCTGTCTCTATTTTTGCGGCTTTTATCTGTTTTTTACATATTTCACATTTTTCTCTATAGCTTTTTAATGCTTCTTCACTGCTGTCCTGTTTTAGTAACTGAAATGCTTTATTTTAGTCATTTATTGCCCCCTTAACATTTTTATTCATCCATATTGGTTTTCTTTTATTTCTGACCCTTTTATTCCTATAAAGTATATACATCTTACAGTGAAAATTTAAGATATTTTTAAAAGTCTCCCATTTAGTGTCAGTATTGTTATTTTTGAGGACATTATCCCATTTTATATTGTTATGGGCTTCTCTGAGTTGATCGAACTTTGCTTTTCGAAAGTTCATTGTTTTTGTGGCCCCTCGAGAGATTCCCTTATTGAAGAACAAGTTATAATGTATTACATTATGATCACTATTTCCTCGGTGTCCATCTACTTGCACATTAATTACTCTGCCAGTTTCAGTACGTTGGTAAATATTAAGTCTAGTAGGGCGCCCCCTCTGGTCAGGCCCTGCACCATTTGGGACAGATAATGGTCTTTAGCTATAGTCAGAAATCTGTTTCCTTTAAAGTCGAAGTCTGCCCAGTTCTCCATGAACCCAAACCCCTCCTTCCTACACCAGCTTCTGAGCCACTTGTTTACCTCCCTTATCTCCCGCAGCCTCTCTGGTACGGCTCGTGGTACAGGTAATATTTCAGAAAATACTACCTTGGAGGTCCTTGCCTTAAGCTTGCAGCCTAAGTCCCTGAAATCATTTTTAAGGACACTCCATCTACCTCTTACTTTGTCATTGGTGCCAATATGTACCATGACTGCTGGGTCTTCTCCAGCCCCACCCAGCAACCTGTCAACCCGATCCGCGATGTGCCGAACTCGAGCGCCAGGAAGACAACACACTGTTCGGCTATCCCGGTCTTTGTGACAGATCACCCTGTCTGTCCCCCTAATAATTGAGTCCCCCACTACTAGTACCTGTCTGGCCTGCCCTGCTCTCCTCCCTCCCTCCTTACTGGAGCAGACACCCCCCTGGCGGTCAGAGGCAGAGTCCTGCTGCAGTACCGCTAGCTCTGAAATGACATCCCCCTCATCTGCCAACTGGGCAAACTTGTTGGGGTGTGCCAGTTCAGGACTAGCCTCCCTGACACTTTTCCCTCTACCCCGTTTTCTAACTGTAACCCAGCTAACTGCCTGACTATCCTGCCCCTCCGTCCCACTATCCATCCCCACCTCGACCCCAGAGAGTACCTGCTCAGTGAGCAGGAGACTACTCTGCGGGTTGTCAATGCATCTCAGTGTTGCCAGTTGCTCCTCTAGATCCAGGATCTGGGCTTCTAAATGAGCAACTCGCACACATCTCGCACAACAATATGCACCCTCAAACTGTTGTTCAAGGATTGCATACATTGCGCAAGATGCACACTGGACTGCCTTTTCCAACATGGAGGTCATACTAGATTTGGGGATTGCAAAAATTAACAGAAAAGAAAAAAAATTCAAATATTTCAATTTAAACTTCCTGAATTTAAAGTCCCTTAATTTTAAGTCCCCTCACTTTTATACTCACTCACTTGTATGCTTCACACTCTTGTATACAGACAAACAATCGCTAGCTCAACATAGTGTATTTGCTTTATATTTATCACAACCACAACCACCTCTCTTCCACTGCCTGGAAGTGAAACTTTTTTTTTTTTTTTTTTCATTTACACATCCAAATTTAACGAAAAGTCGTAAAAGACCTGTGGGGTGTTAAGGCTCACTGGACCCCTTGGTACGTGGCTTGAGGGGTGTAGTTTCCAAAATGGTATGCCATGTGGGGGTTTTCTGCTCTTCTGGCACCATAGGGGCTTCCAAAATGTGACATGCCCCCCAAAAACCATTTCAGCAAAAATTCACTCTCCAAAATCCCATTGTTGCTCCTTCCCTTCTGAGCCCTCTACTGCACCAGCCGAACACTTTACATACACATATGAGGTATTTCCTTACTCTAGAGAAATTGGGTTACAAATTTTGGGGGGCTTTTTCTCCTATTACCCCTTGTAAAAATTCAAAAACTGGGTCTACAAGAACATGCGAGTGTAAAAAATGGAGATTTTGAATTTCCTCCTTCACTTTGCTGCTATTCCTGTGAAACACCTAAAGGGTTAACACACTTACCCAAATGTCATTTTGGATACTTTGAGGGGTGCAGTTTTTATAATGTGGTCATTTGTGGGGTATTTCTAATATGAAGGCCCTTCAAATCCACTTCAAAACTGAACTGGTCCCTGAAAAATTCCAATTTAGAAAATGTTGTGAAAAATTGGAAAAGTGCTGCTGAACTTTGAAGCCCTCTGATATCTTCTAAAAGTTAAAACCTGTCAACTTTATGATGAAAATATAAAGTAGACATATTGTATCTGTGAATCAATATATTATTTATTTGGAATGTCTGTTTTTGTTACAAGCAGAGAGCTTCAAAGTTAGAAAAATGCTAAATTTTCAATTTTTTCATCAAATTTTGGAATTTTTCACCAAGAAATGATGCAAGCCTCGACAAAAATTTACCACTAACATGAAGTAGAATATGTCACGAAAAAACAATGTCAGAATCAGAATGAAAAGTAAAAGTATCCCAGAGTTATTAATGCTTAAAATGACAATGGTCAGATGTGCAAAAATGGCTGGGTCCTTAAGGTGAAAATGGGCTGGTTCCTTAAGGGGTTAAACCCCACTGGCATTTGACAGATCTTTGGAACAGTGGGCTGTGCAAATGAAAAATTTTCATTTTTCTTTTGGCAGACCACTGCTCAAAAAAATCTATCAGACACCTGTGAGATGTAAATGCTCACTGCACTTCTTATTAGGGGTGTAGTTTCCAAAATGGGGTCACATGTGTGTGTGTGTGTGTGTGTGTGTGTGGGGGGGGGGTTCACTGTTCTGGCACCATGGAGGCCTAAACGCACATGGCCTTCAATTTCAGCCAGATTCTCTCTCCAAAAGCCCAATGGTGCTCCTTCTCTTCTGAGCCCTGTAGTTCACCCGCAGAGCACTTTACATCCACATGTGGGGTATTTTCTGACTCAGAAGAGATGGGGTTACAAATTTTGCTGGGCTTTTTTTCCTATTACCCCTTGTGAAAATGATAAAATTGGGGTAACAATAGCATTTTAGGGAAAAAAATATACATTTTTTTATTTTCACCTCCAACTTTAACAAAAATTTGTCAAACACCTGTGGGATGTTAAGGCTCACTATACCCCTTGTTACTTTACGTGAGGGGTGTAGTTTTCTAAATGGGGGTCACATATGGGTGTTTTTTATGTTTATGTCAGAACTGCTGTAACTACCAGCCACCCCTGTGCAAATCACCAATTTAGGCCTCAAATGTATATGGTACACTCTGTTTACACTAACATGCTGGTGTAGACCCAAAATTTACCTTTTCTTAAGGGGTAAAAGAAGAGAAAAAAAATTTGTAACCAAAAACTGTTGCCTTGAAATATGAGAGGGCTCCAAAGTGAAAGAGCACCATGTGCATTTGAGGCCTAAATTAGGGATTTGCATCCACCACCAAATTACCCTACAGCAGTGCTTTCCAAATAGGGTGTCTCCAGCTGTTGCACTACTTCCTGTTCAGGGTGTGGTTGTGTGATCGTCAGCTCCAGGAGAACCAGAGAACCAGAGAGCAGCAGGATTTTCACCAGCCCTCCCCCCCCCCCCCCCCCCCCCCAGGTTTGTGGCAGCCTTCGGGGAAGGGTTTCCCTGCATGAACCCCAACGTCCCCATCTCCCTTACCAGGCCGGCGGGAGGTGGAGGTGACATTGCAACGGCCAACTCCCAGGATGGGGTACGGAGATCCTCCAGGATCCGCAGAAATGCAGAACCAACTCCACCGTCCATATCTGGAAGCCGCAAGGCTGCAAGGAAGGCTACAAGCAAGGCTGCAGGTAAAGACCTGCATGAAGGTGAGGAGTTGAGGAGAAACATGGGGAGGCAAGGTACCTCTGAACCCCAGCAATGGGGGGCATTGGGTCCCAGGGAGTCTTTGGCCACTTTTGGGTCCCGAATCCAAGCAAAAATGGCGGAGTATGAGTGTCTTGGCAAAATGCTTCGTGGGCTAAGAGAGGACTTAAAATTTGCCCGTTACCAGGCTGATTACACCTCAAAAAATCGAAGGCCAGTGTATTCGGCTAAAGTGCGCACCCTGAAAAAAGAGGTTGAGGAGGTAGAAAGGGTGAGGATGGAGATCATGGAAGGGGCTGGTATCTTCAGAGAAAAACTCTGCAATGAAAGTCGGTTCAGAGGCCAGCAGAACCCAGAAAGAGAGGAGGAGGTCAGTCACAGCGAAAGCAGTGCAGAGGAGGATGGTGTGGAGGTGGATGGTGGAGGAGAAAGAGAGAACAGTGCTGAGGAGGACAGTGTGGAGGAAGATGGTGGTGGAGAAAGAGAGGACAGTGCTGAGGAAGGTGCTAAAGAGAAGCAAGATGGTGGTGCAGAGGAGAGTGAAATGGAGGAGGACACAACCCAGAGTTCATACATAAATCCTGCTCAGGTAGCCCTGCCTGTAACGTCAGATGACAGCAGTGACGACAGCGGCAGCAGCAATGGGTTAATTGGTGGTGGATTGCTGAAGGCGATTGTGCTCCAAGAGTCACCTACCCATTTTGAGAACTTATCATTTGGAAATGACTTAGGCCCAGATACTGAGGTGAAGGGCAAGAGGAAGAGGAGAAATAAAAGGAAAAAAGGAGAGGTCACCAGACTTGTTTATTCTTCTCTCCAGCAGTCTGGGCCATCTGAAAAGGTGGTTCAGGCTGGTGGGCCCCCCAGTCTGCCCGACCCCGCTTTTGCTGTAAAGCGGGGCCAGAATGGGGGGTACATGGTGGATAAGGTTTCTAAGATGGCTGCAGACGCCAAGGAGCCGCCTGTCCAGTCGGTAGGGAAGGGCAGGACAGGCTTAAGGTGGGCGACTCCGATGCTGCAGGACCACCCCAGGTGGGCAGGGGGCGTGTCCTAGTGCCGGAGCTTGGTGATGTTGCTGTCTGCTCGGGGGGCGGTCCCCCGAGCGATCTGGGCGTAGCAGGGCACTCCTCTGTGAGGGGGGGGGGAGTGTCCATGCGTCTGGATTGGTAGAAAAGCCCGGGCGGTCGGGTAAGGTGGCTCCTGAAGGTTGCACTGACGCTGTGGGGAATCCCTCCACGTCGGCTGCTGTAGGAGGGGTGGGGGTGCGTCCGGAGGGACAGATCCCACCCAGTGTGAAGCAGTTCTCACTGGGAACATCATCGGCGTTGAAGGAAGTGTCATCACTGGAACTGGAAGTAACATCGCCAGAACCGAAAAAGCGGTCATCGGGGGCGGGACCAGCAGCACAAACCCCCGTGGCATACGCAAATAACCCGGCCAGCTCAGGAAAGTTTAGCCAGGATAATAGTGTGAAAGGGAAGAGTGCAAAAGAGAGTGAAAATTTTGGTGATGGTATGTTGCATGAAAATGTTAGCAGTGTGCAAGAGTGGGGCATTAGAGGTGTACTAGAGAGGGGTGCTAGCGGTGTGCAAGAGAGGGGTGCTAGCGGTGTGCAAGAGAGGGGTGCTAGCGGTGTGCAAGAGAGGGGTGCTAGCGGTGTGCAAGAGAGGGGTGCTAGCGGTGTGCGAGAGAGGGGTGCTAGCGGTGTGCAAGAAAGGGATGCTAGCGGTGTGCGAGAGAGGGGTGCTAGAGGTGTACAAGAGAGGGATGCTATCGGTGTGCAAGAGAAGAGTGCTGGAGGCAGGCAAAGGGATGTCACTGGATCAGTAAAGAGTACTGAGGAAGTAGGGGCTGGTTCGGCTGCCCCCCTGGTGGCGACTGCTAGAAGCTATGCCAGCGTCGCTGCCGGGGAATCAAGAGGGTCTCCGTCTCCATCTGGTTCTGGGGGTCACTTGCAGCGGCGCCTCCTGGAGGCTCTGCGTAAGGGTGATAGGTCAATTGAGGTAGAAGGGAGGGGTTCGGTTGACCTGTCTTTTTGGATAGAGAGGCATGGTCTGGGTGCCTTCCAAGAACAGAATGGGGAGGTGATGTGGTCCCTCCCGACTCCCGGGCAGGATAGTAACCGTAGGAATGTGGCCCGTCTGATTTAGAGGGGTAAAGATGCGTGTGTTACGCCGAGCGCTCCGGGTCCCCGCTCCTCCCCGGAGCGCTCGCTACACTCTCGTCACTGCAGCGCTCCGGTCAGATCCACTGACCCGGGGCGCTGCGATACCGCCTCCAGCCGGGATGCGATTCGCGATGCGGGTGGCGCCCGCTCGCGATGCGCACCCCGGCTCCCGTACCTGACTCGCTCTCCGTCGGTCCTGTCCCGGCGCGCGCGGCCCCGCTCCCTAGGGCGCGCGCGCGCCGGGTCTTTGCGATTTAAAGGGCCACTTCGCCGCTGATTGGCGCAGTGGTTCTAATTAGTGTGTTCACCTGTGCACTCCTTATTTATACCTCACTTCCCCTGCACTCCCTCGCCGGATCTTGTTGCCATTGTGCCAGTGAAAGCGTTTCCTTGTGTGTTCCTAGCCTGTGTTCCAGACCTCCTGCCGTTGCCCCTGACTACGATCCTTGCTGCCTGCCCCGACCTTCTGCTACGTCCGACCTTGCTTCTGTCTACTCCCTTGTACCGCGCCTATCTTCAGCAGTCAGAGAGGTTGAGCCGTTGCTAGTGGATACGACCTGGTCACTACCGCCGCAGCAAGACCATCCCGCTTTGCGGCGGGCTCTGGTGAAAACCAGTAGTGACTTAGAACCGATCCACTAGCACGGTCCACGCCAATCCCTCTCTGGCACAGAGGATCCACTACCTGCCAGCCGGCATCGTGACAGCGTGCCCGCCCCGGGCAAGGGTGGTTGAGCTCCTCCTTCAGATGGAGTTCAGGGCGAGTGACATCTTTGCCCTGATTCACCCCTATGGTTCTTCTGAGTTCGACATCAGCTTTGTTCGGCCAGAGGGTCTTGAACTTTTCTGGTCGAATTACGAGATGGTGAAGAACGAGCCCGGCTGGCGGGATTTCGCTGTAAAAGCGATATCCCGGCAGAACCAAACCAAGAGAGTGACCGTTTTGACCCGTAACGAGTCGCTGTCTTGCTACGACATCATGACCTGGCTCGGTCGTTATGGGGATGTGACGGACATGCCCAAGAAAAATCTTGATGAGCACGGGATCTGGTCTGGGGCCTGGACGTTTTCCGTCAAACTTAGGCGTTCAGGGAGCACAGTTGCCCACATCCCATCGGCAGCCTTACTCGGACGTGACAGAATCCAAGTCTTCTACCAGGGGCAGCCTAAAGTCTGCCACAGGTGTGGTAGTCCTACCCATTTTAGCGCAGCCTGCACTGTGCAAGTTTGCGCTTTTTGTGGTGGGGCTGGTCATTTGGCTGCATCCTGTGGGCAGATCCGGTGTCATCTGTGTGTTGTCCTAGGACACCCTTTCAAGCGTTGCCCCAGCGCCTTTTCCCGTTTGGTGGCCGCTCCAGCTGGGGAGAGCTTTAGGGTTGCCCCGGCTGGGGAGGGTACGGGCATGGGTGAAGGAGCAAAAGGGTTAATGAAGAGCAAGAAGGGGCCTGCCAAACTAAGGCGAGAGGAAAACCGCAGAAGGAGCAGGGAGCTGGAGAGTTCTCAGGTGGCGGGGGTAGCTCCTGGCCCTGCTCCTGTCACTAGCCCAGATGTTGCTGAGACCCTGGGGGATGGTGTGTTGGATGAGGAGATTAGGAGGATTCGCGAAGAGGAAGGCAAAGAGGCTGATCTTTTCTGATTCCTCCCACTATAAAAGTGTGGATGAGGAGGGGAGGGAAAGGCCGAAAAAAGACAAGGGCAAAAAAGTTGTAAAGGGGAAGTCTCAGTCCTCTATTTCAGGTGCTAAAGGCCAGGTCCTAAAAGGAAGCTTACCTGCCCCCCTTCTGATTGACCTATCGAACAGGTACCTTGTCCTTGATACCATCTCCTCCCCCTCATTGGAGGGGGGTGGCGAGGATGGGGTGCCTGAGGGATTGGAGCCTCCAGGGGGAACTGGGTCCTGTCCTGTTGAGGCATCTTCCTCGGAGGGCAGGGCTAACTCAGGGCCAGATGGAGATGGGAGCCAGATGGATCAGTCTGAGTCAAAAAAGAGATCTAAAGAAAGTAAGAATGCTCCTTCTTCTTCAGGGGATGAGGCGGTGAAGAAGAAGGGCAAGAAAAAATAATGGGTAAGGCCGTCTAACTCAATTACCCAGGATGGCAGCACTCACCCCATTGACGCTGGCATCTATTAATTGTGCCAGTATAAAGTCTGATACGGCTAGATTCGCAGCCTTTGATTTTCTCGGCCGTGTTGAAGCCGACATTTTCTTTTTACAGGAGACCAGGTTGTCAGATCTAGCCTCTCTGGTGAAAGCCAGAAGAGAGTGGAGGCGCGGCCCCTCCCACTGGTCTCTTGTGGCTGAGCCGTATAGTGGGGTGGCGGTCCTTTTTACCGCTCCGGTCGAATGCAGACGGGTCATTGAGTTAGAAATGGGGAGGTGCCTGATCTTAGATGTCTTCATGAAGGGACAAGAGCTCCGGCTCATTAACATCTACACCCCACAAACAAAGTGGGGCCGTAAGGATCTCTTTATGAGGATTAAACCCTTTCTTTTTACTAGCCGGCAAGTGATCTTTGGAGGGGACTTCAATAATGTCACGAGGTCCCAAGATAGGAGAGGTTCCAATGATCGGCTGGCTTATGACTGTGTGGCCCTTAGTAATATAGTCAGGGAAGCTCGCCTAGAGGATGCCCACATCCGGAGCCCCTCAGGCCACGCGGGTTTCACCTTTCATCGAGGTAGCAGCAGGTCTAGGATAGACAGGTTTTATTTAAAGGAGGAAGCCGTCTCTTCCGCAGTGTCCGTGGTTGAGGTGGAGTTCTCCGACCACTGTATGATTTTGTTTTCCCTGAATGTTTCAGAGACCCCCCGGATGGGAAAAGGTTATTGGAAGCTGAATTTGTCCCTCCTGGAGGAAACAGAGATAAGACAGTCCTTTGAGGATTTTCTTCAAAGTCAGGTACCTTTACTGGACTTTTGTAGTAGTAAGTCTGAGTGGTGGGAGATATTCAAGAAGCAGGTTGCGGGGTTCTTCCGCCAGCTCTCGAGCCTCAGGTCCCTAAACAGGTATCGCCTGTATCAGGGACTGAGGAGGAAACTCGAGCTTCTCGTCTCGACTGGAGGTAGCCGAGAGGATATCTCCAGAGTGAAGTCCTTGCTGATGAGGTGTCAGTACGATAGGCAAGCATCTTTGGTTTTTGAGAGGGATTACGGGAAGTACCGCTCGCCCGACCCTTACAGGAACTGCAAGATGTCAGTGAGTAGTAAAGTAGTCTCAGGACTGATTGATAGTACGGGATCTCTGAATCGGTCCAGATCAGGGATCCTGGAGGTCGTCAGATCCTTCTACTCGCACCTACAGACAGGAAGCTTCTGGCCAAGATACTGTTTAATCGGCTGGTGAAGTTTGCACCCCGGCTCCTTTCGGGGGCTCAGCACTGCTCTGTTCCAGGCCGAAGCACCTTAAGTGCTGTCCTCAGTGTCAGGGAGGCAGTGGAGCGGAGTAGTGCGGGTCTCTGGAAGGGGTACTTACTTTTCCTTGGATCAGGCCAAAGCATTTGATCGAGTGAACCATGACTACCTCTGGTCCGTCCTCCTGAGATATGGCTTACCGTGTACTTTTGTTAATTGGCTTAAGATCTTGTATGCAGGGGCAGAGAGTTTCCCGCTGGTGAACGGGTGGTCTGGCCGCTCTTTGAGGTGGGGTCTGGAGTCCGTCAGGGTTGTCCTTTGAGCCCGCTCTTATATGTATTTGCGATCGATCCCTTCCTTAGGAGGGTGAGTTGCGGACCATTGGCGGGAGTCAGGATGATTCTGGCGGAGCCGGGTGTCGCCCAGAGAGTGGTGGCGTACGCTGATGATGTCACCATTTTCCTCTCCTCGAGAGAGGAGGCCGATGTGGTGATGTCGGAAGTGGACCGCTACTCGGAGGCATCCGGGTCTAAGATCAACCAGGATAAGTGTGAGAGTCTCTGGCTGGGAGGGGGAGACCCCACGTTTGATCTCCCGGACACCCTTCCAGGGCCCCAAGACTCAGCAAAAGTTTTGGGCATCACATTCGGCCAGGATGATTATCCCACCAAAAACTGGGATGGTAAGCTCCAGGATGCCACTCAGAGGGTGGACCAGTGGAAGGGTTGGTCTATGACCCTCAGGGAAAGGGTACACCTGATCAAATCGTACCTGCTCCCCTTGTTTATCTATCTGGGCAGCGTATGTATTTTACCAGAGGCTTACTACACTAGGGTCTACAGCCTGTTTTTCCAACTGTTATGGGGGAACAGGTTGAACCTAGTCAAGAGGGAGGTTACGTACCGCACGAGGAGACTAGGGGGTTTATCTATGGTAAACCCTGTGGTGTTCTTAACGAACACCTTCTTGAAAGCCAACATTGCAAACCTCTGGTCAGAGAGGGCTCCTCCGTGGGTACTCTCCTGCAGGGAATGGTTTCGGCCTTTCTTCCAGGAATGGGAGACAGGAGGGCAAGTGAAGGACCTCCGTACACCACATGGATATCTTCCGGCTTACGCTACCCCGACTCTGAAGGCGATACGTCGGTGGGGTCTGGGAGTGTGGGAGATCAGGACCCAGTCAAGGCAGTTCCTTGACAAACGGGTTCTGTTGACCCACTTCCAGAAGCCTCTGGCGCTCAGGGACTGCCCAGGTCGGGATCTGACGGTGGGATTGCATCTTTTAAATATGAAAAGGATCCCCCAGAAGTTTTGGGACTTGGCCTGGCGCTGCTTTCAGGGGAAGCTATATGTGAGGGACAACCTGAAGTACAGGAACTCTGATGACCGGGGATGTCCCCGAGAAGAGTACGGGGACACGCTGGAAAGCATGGACCACTTCCTGCTTCATTGTCCCTTTAATATAGGGGTTTACAACAGGGTGGGTGCTTCCATCGGCTGGAGTCAACTTGCCGGCCTTTCCTATCCGGAGTGGGCTTATGGGGCATTCAGGAACCTGGGTGGCCGTGATCGGGGCACTTTATTCTTAGTTAGCTTAGTGGTTAGGTACTACACGTGGAATGCACGGTGCTTAGTATCGACCCAACAGAAAGTCCTCTCCGAGGTGGAGGTATGTAGGAACATCACTGGTGACCTCGGGAAGATCAGGTCTTTGGAGTATGGCAGTCTTGGTACCAGTAGGGCTTCTCTCCTGTGGAGAGGGTTTTCTTTTGATGTACCTTAATTTTGGTTAGGGACAGTATATAGATGTTAGGGTGAGTATAGGGTCAGTTTTATGAAGGGATAGCGATAGGGTTAGAAGTAAGGTTCATAGGGTAAGCATTTTGAAACTTAGTTTTATCAGGATTGCCATCCTTCTTCCTGGTGGTGGGCTATGCATGTCACTCTAGCTTTTTGTTTTGTTTTCTGTAATTTGAATGTAAAGGGCTTGCAGGCAACCAATCTTGGGCCTGGTGGGGGTTTGAAGTACTGTATTACTTTGTTTTTCATATTATTTCTGTGGTTGTAGTGAATTAGTACATTGTTGAGTTAGTTAATAATAGTGGGGGGGGGGGATTAATTTTAAGTTGGGTGGGGGTTGTTGGGGGGAGGGGGTGATGCTTTGGGTCTGACTTGGGTCAGTTTATGGACAATGACTGTTTCAGTAAAAAAAAAATAAAAAAACACTGTGATACACGAACTCTGACCATGTCCAGTGGGAGTGGTGTGGGTGATGGGAGAGTTCATAGTGTAGGTTATTTTTCTTTAGGTTTTATTCTTGTTTACATGTATTTCATAAGTATAAATAGTTTTATGTATTTTTGTATAGTGTTATACCTCATTGTTGGGTAAAGGCAGTCGGACCAGCTTTTAGTTGATATTATTGTGTTTATTTTTTCCCCCTTATGGTAATGTATCCATGCATGTGTGTGTTACTATAGTTTAAAGAGAAGGGAAAGGAGAAAGGGGAAAAAATAAATAAATAAATGAAATTTCCAAGTTGGAATTATTTTTAGTTATGGCAATAAGCCCTCTTTTTATTATAATTTTTTTTATTTTTTTTTACTTTATTTTATTTTTTTATTTTTTTCGTTGTTATGATCTAATATGTATTGTGAGTATTGGTTGTTGTCTGTGTGTAAAATTAATGGTATTTCCAAGATGGAATTATTTTATTTATTTCCTTATTATTTTTATGGCAGTTAGCCCTATTTATTTTTGTTTAATGCATTTTGTGTATGGTATGTGGGGATAAGTTTCCTATTCGGATGTTTTCAGTTAAAACTTAATTAAGGAAAGCTATATTTATGTTTTGTTGGTAATTAATGTGTGTGTGTATGTGTGTTTGGAAGGATAATAGGTAAGAATTAGTAGTATCAGGCATTATTTGGTAGTTGAGTTAAGCTGGGCTGGTTGGTTAGGTAGGTCCTTTTATTCTGTAACAAAGAGTTTATATTTGTTACTTTTTCATCCTTATGTTTCAGCTGATTAAGCATTGTATTTGTGTTTTGTAAAAGTTTTATATTTTTCTAATAAAAAGAGTTCCAGCTGTAGCAAAACTCCCAGCATGCCAGGACAGTCAATGGCTATGCCGATGTGCTGGCCCCTGTATTCTCTGTGCAGTGATGACAACAGGGTGCCGCAACCGAGATCACGGGGGTCCTTTGGAGAGGGGATAAGATGTCTTGGTGCGTAGTACCCCTTTAAGAGGGAAAAACATGATATATATTTAACCCCAAACCAAATGTACCTTATTTTTATTTTCTACCTAATGTACATAAAGACCGAAAAAAAAAACACCTGTTCGCCCGATAGTTGCCAGATGTTTATCTGAATATATAGACCATCAGTTACAGAAATGTGCGGTGTCTTTACCAGCATACCTCAGAGATAAATGGGCGTTTATTAACCCTATTGAAAGATATCATACGGGAAGAGGACTATATGTGGGCAACGCTAGATATTGCTTCATTATATAGTAACATCCCACATGACAGAGGAGTGGAAGCTGTGTGATCTTTTTTAGTGGAAGATCCCTTGATGCCCATACATCAGAGGAACTTCATTTTGGAGGCCATTAAAGGAGTAGTGCAGTGTTGAAAAACATCCCCTATCCCAAGGATAGGGGATACATTTCAGATTGTGGGGTGTCCGACTGCTGGGGGGCCCCGTGATCTCCTGTACGGGGCCCTGGCTCGCTGGCCAGATAGCGCGTGTTGACTAGTGTTGAGCAGCATAGGCCATATTCGAATTCGCGATATTTCGCGTATATATGGACAAATATTCGTCATATATTCGCTAAATTCGCATATTCGTAATATTCGCGTAATATTTTTGCATATGCGAAAATTTGCATAAATGAAAATGTGCATAAGCAAATTTTCCCATATGCGAAAATTCATACGCCAGTCTCACACAGTAGTATTAGAGCCTTCTTTACACCACACAAGCTGGAAGCAGAGAGGGATGATCACTGTGATGTGTATTGTGAAAAAAAAAAAAACAATATTCGTAATTTCGAATATATAGTGCTATATTGGCGAATATTCGCGAATTCGCGCATTGCGAATATTTGCGAGCAACACTAGTGTTGACCACCAGACGAAGGGGCAGCCGACACGCCCCCTCAAAAAAAGCGCTATGGCAGAGCCAGAGATATCCAAAGGCAGCGCTGCATCAGTCCCCCCAAAAAATGTGAGTTCCTGGATTTAAATATCTATATTCAGGATGGCTGTTCGCATACTGCCAACTATTTTAAAGGAGGTGGATGCAAACAGATACCTCGACTTTAACAG